>NW_012267301.1:3006510-3013618 GCF_000151885.1 Dipodomys ordii
AGTCTCACGGTCTCTCCTGCCCGGGCTGGCTTTGAACCGTGATCCTCAGATCTCAGCCTCCTGAGTAGCTAGGATTACAGGCATGAGCCACCAGCGCCTGGCTCTTGATTACTTTTTTATTTCCTGAACTAGCATAAGGCTGGGACTCAAAAAGATGTTGACTCATATTTACCAATATGTCACACATTGCTTGGTAGAGGCTAATTGCCTCTCTATAATGATTTCTTTATTGTAATTCTTATCTGTGTGTAGTAACTGGTTACTTGTCTCTTCCACTAGACTGTAAGCTCCCCATGGGAAGAGGTCATGTCCTATTCATCTCTGAAGGCCTGGCCCATAGCAGACATTCAATATATGCTAGCTGAAAGAATTAAAGAATTATTGGCTTCACAAGAGGCAACTAAACATAGAATCTACTTCTTGGAGGTTATGTGCTCCCAGGTATGACCTCTCTGAGCCCTAAGCTGGAAGATCACGTGGCAATACTATCATTTGGCTCCTTTATCAGGGATGAAGGGTAGAGAGACATTTGTCAACTTAATTATAACAACTAAAGAAAAATTGCACAAGGAATGTATTGCTACTGGGGGGACTCAAAAAGTATTACACACAAAGGTCCTCATTTTCTGACCAGTTTTATTGTTTGTAGAACAACAATTATTTCTCCAAACTTTATGAGGTTGGGGAGGGGGAGGTCTGATGATAAGGGCAAATGAGAAGGTGTGATACTGACAATGGGTAGCTAGCTATTGGTTAATAAAAGAGAGATATATAGTAGGACTTAAAATCAACTGGCAAGAGGTCCTTAAACAATTCTTTCTTGACCTAAAAAGTAAAATCACTTCATTCATCCTACATCTAGAAAGCAACATCCATTCTATACTACAAACCACACCAAGTCAGGGTGAACCAGAAAGGGAATGGAATGCTCAGAGCACCTACCTACACAGAACTCAATTCCATCCTTTCATTACAGATCCACTCAGTATAAGTGAACTCCAGAGTTAGAAGGTATGAGGGAAAGAGATATTCCTGCCTAGAAGAGATTATGGTTTCCTAGGGAGTTAAGAGACGCAGTCAGTATAACATGATCACTGCTTTGGGAAGAAAAGCACAAAGAATGCATGGAGCATCCAGTAAGAAAGCTCACTTTGGGCATAAGGCAGCAGTGAGCAAGAGAATATAATGAAGGTCAGGGGTTTGCAGACTCCCTGAAGCTCAATTCTAGGGCTTCTGGTTCCCAGAGTAAAATGCCCAGATCTAATTCAGCTTGTCTGCTTTGTTTTATGAATAGGAGGGACAATTCTAACTCTCTTAGCCAAGTTTACCCCTACATTTTAGTTCCATTTCCCTTTCTCACAAGAGTGATGACTAGAAAATGCCCACTTAAGCACATCAACAGATTGGGGACCAGGAAGTCATCACCAGAAAGCCCCCTATCCGTATGAAAATCTGAGGTTTGAAACACATCTCCAGATCTCTAGTTTTATCTACTCCTTAATACTTGTAAGTCTCCTTCCTGAAATAACCTTCCTTTAGGTATTTCGTAGGTCCTGGACATTTAGTGGGATCCTAAAGAACAAATGCCCAATCCAGCCCTCCTACAATGTGTTTCTAAACATGCTTTCCAGGACATCTATTCCTTACTCGCTCAGCCCAATTCCTTTACATATCTTCCTAGCCAAAGAGAACACTCTTCACTTTCTATGCCACTCCTTTCTATTCTCTTTAAAGGTCCAGAGTGGCCAGGCCTGCTTTATGAGACACCTCCCCAGAGACAAATTAGTGGCAGCTGTCTTTTTATCCTCACTATAGTCATTCCATTCGCTTCAAATGCTGTCACTTTTACTCTTTGACAAACTTACGAATGGGACTGGGTATGTAGCTCAGTGAAAGTGTTAGGCTAGCATGTATCAAATCCTGGTTTTGATCTCCAGGGCCACAAATAAACCCTTCCTCAATCACATATGGGAAATGAAACTAAGGAATCTGAAAATGTCTGTTTTTCTTGGTTAAAAAAAAAAAGAGTCTCAAGGGGTCAAATAAAGTATGTATTACTATCCAAGTAGCTCAGTCCATCTTCAAAGAGTAGATTTGCCAAGAGTGCTAGAAGTGTAGCCGGGTGCAGGTAGCTCACTCCTGTAATCCCAGTTATGCAGGAGGCTGAGATCTGAGGATCACAATTCAAAGCTAGCCCAAGCAAGAAAGTCTATGAGACTCTTTTCTCCAATAAACCACCAGAAAACCAGAAGTAGCACTGTGGCTCAAGTGGTAGAGCACTCACCTTGAGCTGAAGAGCTGAGGGGCAGTGCCCGGGCCCAGAGTTCAAGCCCCATGACCAAACAAAAAAAGAAAGAAGAGAAAAAGAGTGCTAGAAGTTTTGTCATTAGCAAAGAGCTTGGCAAGGAAGCTGGTGAGAAGGAAGGATCTGATCTATAAAATCTTGGAGGTGGCATTCTTTTTATGGAAGGAATAAACCAACTTATAGGTCTTGTGTCAGGCCTCTGAGATAAGAGTATATAATCTTTTATTCATTCTTTTTATGGCTTGGGCTGCCAATCTCTTCAATAAATGAACTTTTGGTTCTCACAGATAAAAGTACATGTCTACTAGGCTTTGAAAGTGCCCCACAAATTTTATGTGTTGAAAGTAAATCCCCAAAGTCACATGTTAAAGCAATTAGAGAGGGTGGACTTTGGGGAGTTGATGGGTCTCAAAAGTTCTGTCTTCATGAATTGATTATTAAAGAACTGTAACAGGAGTTCCTTTGTTTTAGAAGCTCTCTGGCTCCATGCTCTGTCTTGTCATGTGATATCTTACTCCAAGTTATAACACAGTAAGAAGGAGTCACCGTATACAGAGCAGAAAACAGTACATGATATTTAAATCTGCAGAACTGTGAACTACATAATAAACCTCCATACTGTATAAAGTATCCAGCCTCAGATATCCTGTTATAGCAACAGAAAATGGGCTAAGACACCCATCAATCCCTCACCCTGGCAGTAAGGACAAGCTCTAGGGAGGTTTAGAAACTAGAATTCAGTTCTAGTCTTGATGTTCTAACTACCAGTCATATATTTAAAACATCCTTTTTTAAAATTTTTTCTAAAACAGGTTCACAAACAAGGCTGGGGAATATTTTAGGAGAAGGAACTCACAAGAGCCTTGGTGCTTTTCTCAGTCCTGTCTTTGGCAAGGTTAAAACCACAGCTGGGACAAATCCGAGGTTTGTGCCGGTTGGTGTAGACATAGCTACAAGAGGGATTCTTGCACTTTCCTCGGCCTCTTGATGTAGCCAGGCCCAAATCCTAAAAAAGTAACATCATTGCTCAACAATTCCTGACTACTACTTCCTGAATTTCTAGACTCCCATAACAAGGCACACAAACAGGTGCTGAAGAACCACCCTCCTTTTTTCTGAAGAAAAAAAGTCCAAGCCTCATGCTGGCCTTGAACTCCTGGGTTCAAGATGACTGACAGTCTTTTGTATAGCTGAGTACAGCTATGTATCATCACACTTAGCTAATAAACATTTTTTGAATTAAAGATTCTTTCTAAACCTGTCTGCCATTATCAAGTAAGGTTTAAAAATCTAGCTGTTCTTTCCAAATCTGTCCATCCAACTTGAATCAGCCAGAGAATCTGCCATCTGGCCATTACCTAAGGTTCAACAGAACTAAAGAATGTTAAGTGACAGAAACCTCAAAAGTACCTAAACCAATACAGAATTTTGTAGATGGTGAAACCAGATCAGAGAAAGATAGTGTCTTATCCAGGGTCATAAGGCATGCTAGCAACAGAGCTGAAACTATTTTTGGACTAATATTTATTCTGCTGCTCCATGCTGATTACCTTGCAAAAGGATGACCCAGGAGTCACAGTTAATTTATGGAATGCTGGTATGGGTCATGTTAAAAATGAAAGGGGAAGCTGGGCAGGAAAGTCCATGAGGGTCTTATCTTCAACAAACAACCCAAAAGCCAAAAGCTGTGGCTTAAATGGTAGAGCAGAAAAGCTCAGGGACAGTGCTCAAATCTGGAGTTCAAGCTCTAGAATCAGGAAAAAAAAAAAAAAAAAAAGAAAGGAAAGGGAGAGGAAAAACTTGTGGGAAATGCCGAGCTAAACAAAATGAGTTACTTCCTTAGAATACTTTTTAACCAAAAGCCGGAAGTGGCGCTGTGGCTCAAGTGGTAGAGCGCTAGCCTTGAGCAGAAGAGCTGAGGGACAGTGCCCAGGCCCAGAGTTCAGGAGGCCCCACGACCAGACCACCCCCCAAAAAAAAAATACTTTTTAACCACTTCAAGAGAATTCTTTCGAATATGCTTATATTTTAGGGAGGAAAATAAGTGCAGTATCACTTAAACTTATCTGTACCCTGTACTTTCTAATTTTTAAAAGTTCCAAATACCAGTGTCAGACAAGATTCTTATCTCTGACTACTGCAATAAAAATATCCATTTTAGTTAGTCTCTGCTTTACAGCCATCTGGAAACTCCTCCTCAAAATCTGCTTTTCACATAACAGACTCGCTTAGCAGCTATCATTTATAGATGATATATCTTCAACACTTCTATCTGACCCTTGCCTTACTAGCACTGCCCTCTCCCCCACCACAGGTTCAAATTTTCTTTGTCAGCTACCACCACAGCTACACACTTACCAGTGTGACCGTGCAGCTGTACTTATATGGAGGGAATATATCAGGCTTGACCTCTACAACTTTCACCTGAGGCGTCCTGTTGTTTGAGTCACTTGGTAGCTGTGGATCAGAACAAGTTATTTAGTGCTACTTTTGAACTTCAGACAAATTCTAAAGGTCCCATGACTTGAAAAGCACTGGAGGAAATAGTTTATTGAGGGAACTGGTCAAGCTACACCCCTAACAGACTGCAAGCTGGCAGTTACCACCACACCAAAGACTGAGATTCAAGTCCAGAGGTTGCCAAACTTCAGTGTAGTTTCCATATACCACAATCAGAAACATCATGAATCAAATTTACAATTACTGTAGGTGATAAAGACAGATAATAGCTATGTACAAATATGTACAGCTGGATAGTGCTAGCACAATAGGAAGTTTGAAAGACTACTAAAATGTCATAGATGAGTCGAAGATTATAGTTCTTTCCCCTTTTACCACTGTTGATAAAATTTATATTTAATTTTGCTTATAAAACTAAAAGGGAAAGAAAACATTCTAAATTAAAATTATTCTGTAACAGTAAATATAAGTTGATTCTCAGATTTCATGTACCTGTTAACTGACTTAAGATTAGCAAAATCAATCCCCAAATGCTGCTGATAAAAGGAAACTACTTATAAGAAGGCTTTGGGTTATCCAAGTAACAGAGTATATACACATGAAGAGACTGTCAAGAGTCTCAAATTCAGTAGACATTTTCCTTCTATTTCACAAGATCATATATACACTCAGAGCTGCTGACACCTGTGAGTAGCAAACAAAGCAGCTGTTTAATGTAAAGCCAGGTGATATTCCTGTCACAAAAAAATTTAGAACTGCTAAACACAAGTTACCTGATGAAGAGCACCTAGCCAGGGATATGGCAGACCAGTTCTCTCCAATT
The DNA here is from genome assembly GCF_000151885.1 of Dipodomys ordii. NCBI lineage: Eukaryota > Metazoa > Chordata > Mammalia > Rodentia > Heteromyidae > Dipodomys > Dipodomys ordii. The sequence goes on from NW_012267301.1 coordinate 3,012,099, forward strand.
TAGAAACTGTTCACTACTGTTTTGTTTTATTTTTTGGATCCGGTCATGGGGCCTGAACTCTGGGCCTGGGCACTGTCCCTTAGCTCTTCAGCTCAAGGCTAGTGCTCTACCACTTGAGCCACAGCGCCACTCCCGCTTTTTTCTTTTTGCTTATGTGGTGCTGAGGAATCAAACCCAGGGCCTCATGCATGCAAGGCAAGTGCTCTACCACTGAGCCACCTTCCCAGCCCTGTTCACTACGGTTTCTAAACAGGCCAAAATCCACTGAGGGGGAGTCATAAAATTAGTTTAAGGGTTAAACATTTGCAAACAGGAAACTTAAAAGATAACTCCACGTAAGAACAAAACTTCATTCTGACCCCCATTCTTTTCTTTCCTAGTACATGGTTTAAACTCAGGACTACACATCTGCTTGGCTGGCACTCTATTACTTGGGCCTCTAATCTGGAATTCTGCTGGTTATCTGGAGATGGGAGTCTCATGGCCTTTACTGACTGGCCAGGCTTTGAACCTCTGGTTCTAAGCCTCCCAAATAGCTAGAATGATAGGTCTGAGCCTTCAGAACCTGGCTCATCACATTTTTAATATGTACTACTAGGCTATAATATCTGGCTTAAGGAATTTTGATAATTATTCTGGCCATATAGAAATTTTAAAAAAGCTGGGCATGGTAGCACACACCTTTAAAACCAGCACCAAGGACAGTTTGTTAGAAGAATTCTGAAGGCTGGGAATATGGCTTAGTGGTAGAGTGCTTGCCTAGCATGCATGAAGCCCTGGGTTCGATTCCTCAGTACCACATACACAGAAAAAGCCTGAAGTGGTGCTGTGACTCAAAGGTAGAGTGCTAGCAAATGCAGCTCAAGAACAGTGCCTATACCCTGAGGACTAGCAAAAAAGAAAAAACTATTCTGAGTTTCAAGCCAACCTGAGATAAAAAAATATTACATTTTCTCAACAATAAAACTTAAAGCATGCTTTGAAAAATCGAATTCTTAATATCTAGTATTAATAAACTGAATAAAAGATAAAAGCAACAAACTAGTACATGGATAAAAGCCATGTGTTTGGTTTATAAAGAAAAGCACAAACAATTCATCCAAGTTTTTTTTTGTACCTTTAGGTGCTACCTATACCTTTATTTCACTATCCCAAGGCACATTTTTTTACTCATATTTGACAATCTCTAAGATTGGCCTGAGTCCTACAGTTGCAAGTAGCAATAGTATTGTTCACTGTCTATTGGACAGGCACCAACATTTGAGGAATGGAGGTTGCAACAATGTTTAGACAACAACATAACAACCAACCATATAGGTGAAGGTTCTAGCTTTAAACACTATTCAGAAGTTTAACTTTGAGAGTACAAAAAACTAAAAAAAAAAATCTGAATATGAATTGTGAATGAACACATCAGCGAAAGAATATCCCTGTTCTGGGCTGGGGAGGTGGCTCAGTGGTAGACTGCTTGCCTTGCATGCATGAGGCCCTGGGTTCGATTCCTCAGCACCACATAAGCA
>NW_012267301.1:3013881-3048593 GCF_000151885.1 Dipodomys ordii
ACCACATAAGCAGAAAAAGCTGGGAGTGGCGCTGTGGGCTCAGTGGTAGACTGCTTGCCTTGCATGCATGAGGCCCTGGGCTCGATTCCTCAGCACCACATAAGCAGAAAAAGCTGGGAGTGGCGCTGTGGCTCAAGTGGTAGAGCACTAGCCTTGAGCTGAAGAGCTGAGGGACAGTGCCCAGACCCAGAGTTCAGACCCCGCCACCAAAAAAAAAAAAAAAATACCTGTTCTTTTTAAAAAAGATGTATATAGGAGGGGGTTCACTGTAACATTTCCATGATGTACAAAGAAGAGATCAAGCTCATTCCTTCCATCTCTTTTTTTTCATTACCCCTTCCCCACTTCTTAAAGCATTTTCAAGAGATTTCGCTGTTCTATTTTCAGAGATGCTTGTAAGTCTGACCATAATCACCCTCATTCATCCTCTTGGATGGTCCTCCCCACTCTCACAGGTTATAGGTTCCCCCAACATATCTTGTTTCATTTTCCCGTGTTTCATTTGTCTAGTAGATATTGATTATACAGAGGACTTTCATTTATTCACACGTACATACACTATAGTTTGGTCAGATCCACCTCATTTATTTTTTTCCTATCCCCTCTACCCTACTGTTTAATAGCTATCAATGAGTGTCCTTATTCCAACTTCACATATAGAAGACTATCCTTATTTCTAAGAAATACACACAGAAGCACTGAGGAGCAAAGCCTATGTGGTTTACCTTTTACTTAGATGTTTTACACACACACGTACACATGTGTACACATATGCAAGGGAGATATGAGTGAACACAAATGATAAAGCAAAATGGTCTAATATGAAACAAATGTTTCAGAAGAGTTTGGATACTTTTGCATTGTTTTTATTTTTTATTGTTTTCTGAATTATAATTTTTTAAAATAATAGGCTTAAAACCTTTTTAAAATAAATTTAAAGCCAGATGTCGGTGGCTCACGCCTGTAATCCTAGCTACTCAGGAGGCTGAGACCTGAGGATCGGGGTTCAAAGCCAGCCAGGGCAGGAAACTCTGTGAGACTCTTATCTCCAATAAACCAATCAGAAAACCAGAAGTGATGCTGGGGCTCAAGGGGTAGAGTGCTTGCCTTCAGCTAAAGAGCTGAGGGATAATGCCCAAGCCCGGAGTTCTAGCCCCAGTACAAATAAAAATAAATAAATGAATGTATGAATAAATAAATGTAAAAATAAAATATATTCACTTTATGAAAATCAGCAACTTAAAATCATTCATGTTAACTTCCTCCTAGAGGTCTACTAGTTTAAGAACTGAGGTCTGTCTTCTGCCATAGGCAGAACTTCAAGAAGCTCCCTCTCAGGAGTGGGGCTTACCTTCACTTCGCCAGTACTAGATGGCTGTTGGATGGGCTGGCCTAGCTGCTTCAGTGTGCTTGGCTTCAGACCACAAGTCCTCATGGAGGAAGTCTTATCTGTAAGAATCAGTAGCCAAACTGATAACCAAAGTGTACTCAGTTTCTGTATCTCTCCTCTCCATCCCCATTCCTGTTCCCATTCCCACTGGATAGCCTCTCTTCCCAGTTCTGAATCAGCTCTTACCACTCAGGGGAAAAGTCTGCCTGGCCCTGGGCAGTCCCATGCTGCTACCTCGCCCCACACTGGCTGGGGCTGGCAGAATTGCTCTCATGGGTCTTGCTGCAGCCAGTAATGAGGGCTTGCCCCGTGCTCTGCCTTTAAGCTCTGTAGCTCTGGGCCCAGTACTGAGTAGGTCAACTCTGAAAAAAAGACAGAAAGCGTCTGAAATTTTTAGACCAAGTAGACGAAAACCAAAGTGCAATTTCCATTATTGGCTTTGGACAGTCCAAATAGAACGATTATGTATCTTTATGACTCTGAGCAAGTAATTTCACTCCTTCTCTGTTCATCTCAAGATTTTAATATATAAGTGGGGAGTAACTACCTATATTTTGAGGTCATTACAAACATACAAAGGTATAAATAGGGACCACAGTGTGTAGTACCAATAAGTATTATAACTATAGCATCTAATTTTGCTGAAAGTCTATCAAAATTCCCACACAAGACAGTCTAGAGACCCTGGAGAACAATGTTTATGTTTTCTTCACCTCTGCAGTGCTAATGTTGAGCACAAGCACCATGGAAGGGCTCTATAAAGATTTGTTAAAGTGATTCACATGTCATGAACAAAAGGTCTGAAGTTCACAACTCCATCCAAGGATACTACATCACTTCCAAAGTATATTGCTTAAAAAAGGGGGGGCAAGATTTAGACAGTACATAAACACACGTTTATATACGCTTAAAATTATCTCTAAAAATAAGAAACTTAGAAATACAAACTGACCCCACATAATAATAATAAAGTGCTGCTACAAAAGGAAAAAAAAAAAAAGAAATACAAACTGATTCTGGGAAATGGATGGGTGGAAGGGAAATTAAAAGAAAGTTATTAACATACATTAGTTGTAAAAAAAAAAAAGGGGGGGTGTTCCACTGTGACATTTCCACAAATGTATTCCAATATACACCAATCAATCTCAATCCTCTATCATTCCTATCTCCCTTCCCAATATAACTTTAACTGGCCTCACTGTTCTATTTTCATACATGTGAATTATTTCAACCATATTCATCTTTATGTATTCTATTCATTAGCCCAAACCTCTTCTACTGATTCCCACATCCCTAAACAGAGCCTCTTCTCCTATGTGTCTCCTGAGTAGCTCAATAAAACATTTTTGTTTGCTTGTTTTTTGCTGGTCCTAGGGGCTTGAACTCAGGGCCTTGGCCATATCTCTGAGCTTGTGCTCTTACCACCTGATCCATGTCTTCCAGCTGTTTTTTCTTTGTTCCTTCTTTCCTTCCTTCCTTCTTTTGGCACTTAATTGGAAATAAGAGTCTCACATACTTTCCTGTCCATGGCTGGCTCTGAACCGTGAACCTCAGATCTTAAGCCTCCTAAGTGACTAGGATTTACAGGGGTGAGCCACTGGTGCCCAGCTAGCTGAGTTCCTTGTACTTGTTTGAGGTCGAACCATGTGAATATTATTTTTTATTCAACAACAGGACTGTAAAATGTAAAATTCATAATATAACCAAACTTGGTACTATCAGACAATTCTTTGTCTGGGGAGCCTTTCTTGTGTATTAGAGGATGCTTAGGTTATTTTCATCACTCTAAATGCCAGCAGCAAACCCCTCCGCAGTTCTAACACTCAAAAAGAAGCCTCCTAAGGGCTGGGAAGGTGGCTCAGTGGTAGAGTGCTTACCTTGCATGCCTGAGGCCCTGTGTTTGATTCCTTAGCACCACATAAGCAAAAAAACTGGAAGTGGTGCTGTGGCTCAAGTGGTAGAGGGCTAGCCTTGAGCTGAAGAGCTGAGGGACAGCGCCCAGGCCCAGAGTTCAGGCCCCACGACCAACCAAAAATAAAAGCCTCCTAAGAATTGCCAATGTCCTTTGAGGGCACAGTTATTCCTAGTTGAGAACTACTGATGTTAAACAAGGAGCCTTCACTTACAAGAACACAATAATCTTCAGAAAGAGGTACACACAGACTCCAGTTAAGCCATTAATAAAAAAGGAATAAGGGGAAAAAGCCCCAAACTTAAGCACTCTATGACTTGATCCACACCTGCAGCAATTTTGCTGGTTAAGTGGAAATGAGTCTTACAGACATTTCTGCAACCACCTGGGTAGCCAGGATTATAAGCCACTGGTGCTAGGCTAGGTTATAATTTTTCAATATCCTTCTCAAAGATTTTCAGGAACATGGAAGACGCATGAAGTGACTATGCCCAAAGTTAAATGGAAGCCAGTTAAAACTAGACCTGAGTTCTCTGACCACTAGAAAAAGGTTCTTTTTAGAGCTTTTTTTTTTTTTTTTTTGATGCCAGTCCTAGAGTTTAAACTCAGGGTCTGAGTGCTGCCCCTAAGATTTCTCACTCAAAGCTAGTACTCTACCACTTGAGTCACAGCTCCACTTCTTGCTTTTTGGTGATTAATTGGAGATAACATTGTTACCAATTTTACTCCCTGGGCTGGCTTTGAACTCTGATCCTCCTCATATCTCAGCATCTTGAGTAGCTAGGATTACAGGTGTGAGCCGTCAGCACTGGGAAGAATGTCTTTATAAGAGTTCTTCTTTGAAATTCTCTATCTAGGATTGGACTCATAGCTGCTAACACTGTACACTTGTACCAGCCAGATTCTAGTTAAGTGCTTTAGGGAGACTGACAATAAAAGATGTACTAGGAATCTGACAGCAATACATGGATGGGAGATTGTTAAGGCAAATTGATATATGTCTCTAGGCATTGGTTTCTGTACCTCCAAAAAGGGACTACGAACTGAGATCAGCAATGCTGTAAAGATAATGTGCAAGGCTAATATGGGCATTTGCATAACATTGCCATGAGAATATGTAACTGTACTAGCTTACCCTGTAGGCTTTTTAAAAGCAGGTACTGGACTGGAGGTGCTGGAACCCTCAGCTGCTGGTGGTATGTATGGTCGGGGACTGTCATTCTCAGGTGTTTCCAGAGTAACCTCAGTCTTCACAAAATTCTTGACAACTGGTGCCTTAGTGACTGCTGTACCTCGATTTCCAGGACCTCCCTTGACCAAAACATGAGCATCGGAGACAATCACTTCCTCCCACTCATTCTCTTCACCCACTTCTCTTGGAGGAACAACATTTAAGAGCTGGCTTACAGCTTCTGAGTTCTCCAGAGTCACTTTGGAGTCATTTTCATTACAGAAATTTTGCTCAGAGGTAACAGAGCTATTGGAAGAGACATCCGAAGCCGATTCCACTTTGACTTTGGCTGGCTTTTCCTAGAAAAATCAGAATACCTTGTAAACATAAGATATTTTACAGTTGACACAAATATGCTAATTTGATCCTCTTAGTAATAATATATGAGAAAGAGAAGTTAAGAGTCATCAAAAGAAGAGGCTACCTTAAGGACCCAAGTATAAAACTGGATTAAGTCCAAGACCCTTTCTCTACAGAATCAAATGCCTCTGGACAAAGCTACTCTCCTTCTACTAAATTACTTACTAGCATGCACTTTTCATCAAATAACTGTTGGCTTTTTGTTGTTGTTTTCAGTATTTTGGGGAGATCTTGAAGTCTGGAGGCTTTTTTTTTTCTTTAGACTAGTGCTCTATCACTTGAGTCACAGCTTTACTTTCAGCTTTTTTGGTAGATAATGACACTCATGGACTTTCCTCCTTGGGCTTGGCTTTGAGCCATAATCCTCAGATTTCAGCCTCCTGAGCAGCCTAGATTATAGGCATGAGCCACCAGTGCCTAGCTAATGTTGGCATTTTTTAGTATGAATTCTGATTGCTCTAGGCCCATTTCTCCTTATAGAGAAAGAAGTAGACACACTGCTACATTGGGTCTAAAAGTATTTACCTCTGGAGCAGGTTTTATGAGATTCAGTTAATCGCAATATGATAAAAGTTTCCCACAGTATTTCTACTTCCTTGGGGAAAAAAATCTTTTTTTTCCTAACTTCTTAATAATTCTAAATTATGAAGTTAATTATGTATTATGAAATTAATCCTTGACACAAGTTCCAATTCCCTAAAACCATAAACATCCAATCCATACGCAAATTAAAATCTTTACCTTCATTATTTTTTCAAATGAGTCTTTAGAATGACTTACAAAATGCCACATACTTTATACTCTGGGTCAAATTAACTCATACATTAAAACTCACTAAAAATTGCAGCTGTGAAGAATCAAGCCTGAAAGATATGATAGAAGAGAAAGTACAGAGGAGTGTCCTGAAAAGGTGATGTCAGTGAGATTAGAAATGTGGCAAGGATTTGACCTTTGAAAACGCTGGCCAAGGTCTATGAACAAGAATGCCAAAAAATATGAAGTGGGGGAAAAAAAAAACATCCTCAATAACCTACAGCTATGTCTCAAGGTGCAATGCCAGCCATCTTACCAGACAGATGAATGCTGAAAAATAATTCTGCAGATTCAGAGATTTGGTTCATTACGTTTCTGATAAGCATCTATACTTGTGACAGCCTATCTTCAGTACAAATTGCCAGCCCAGATATATCATCCATCTCCACTGACAGCAGTGACAGTTTGTCCTGAAGGGGATTTATTACATAAAGTAACCCTGTTTTCCTGCAAAATCATTTGTTTCAGATCCATGCATCTCTACTCTTACTGAAAACTCCAATGACTTTATTCTAGAGCAGCATTCCATCCATGGTTGTATTTCTGCATCTTCTAGGATCACAAGCAAAGTGTGTGGAACGTTATGTGCTATGGTTAGATTTCAGTGAAATGTATAAAGAAGACAGATTTCTGCTGACTCAAATTCCCTTTAGTATAGAAAGTATTTGCTATGTATGGCCTAGATGTATTGCATACAGCAAAGCCATTATTCATGGAGAGGAGCCCTGGACCCATGATGTCCCTGGTGCCCTCCAGTCCCAGGGCAACAAGGACAGCAAGTTATATCAAGACCATTATGAACCTAATCAGTAGAAAAAAATAAGTTATGTATGGTTCCCTGAAGAATACAAGTGTCCACAAATATGGTCAGAACTAAACAGATAATTCTGCATGCAGTGAAGATCTGAAGAAACTAGATGTGGTAGATAGCTGTATTTCTCGGTGTCACTTCCTGAAGAGCAACTGGAAATCAAAAGGAAATTATGATAGCTCATCTACTTTCTGAATCCTGGGATAAGGGTTGACTGGTTATGTTAATGTACAACTCAGGAAGGTCTACAGTGACAGCCTGTTGGAACCCACTTAAATTCTCCAAGTGAAGACAGTTATATCACAGAGGCCAAAAAGGTGGCTTGTAAAACTATTTACCTACACAGCAAGAACCGGTGCCCAACCAAATAGGGTTGCATGGGGGATGGAGCTGTATGAGAAGCTCTCATCATGACTCCACCCATTCTGCCTGAATCACAGGATTCTGACCAAGCCCCCTTTTTCATGTTCCTCTCTGACCAATGGAACTCAAAGGCCACACACACATTCAATGCTGCCTAGTAGCATTGGTATACTCTTCTGCTTGTTACACCACTAGCAGCAGTTGAGAGAGATAGAGGTGCTGAATGGTGATAGAGAATTGAGATGGTTTTGGAGATATAGTACAAGTAGTTAACTGGCAGTGATTTCAAGAATAGAGGTAATTTTAGAGAACCTAGGAATGTGCCCCCCATGCCTCACACACACACACACACACAAACACACACACACACCCCCTGCCATACACATATATTTTCCCTGTCCTAGTGTTGGTATGTCTGAGCAAACAAGACAAAAAAAAAAATTAGCTGCAGGAAAGAAACTAGCAAGAATTCCAGCAGAGGAATTGACCTGATGGACCTGCACAATCCAAGAAAAAGAGGAAAGCTAAAAAGGAGGTGACACTAAGATAACACCGCTGGGGACTGTAATTCAATTGAGGGTGCGGCCAAAGACCACACAGACCCTGAGCCTCCCCCCTCACCTTTGGACACAGTCAAGAGCTGCCAGGGTCAAGAGGGTCACAGGTCTCAATAACACAGAGGATCTGGAAAGGTGCAGCTAACACCTGGCACTTGCCCTGGATTCCAACAGAACACAAAACCAGCAGCTCTGCAGTGAGAGAGATCCAACAACTGAAACATGAAAAGAAAGACCTGCAGGATCAACAGAGGAAAGAGAAAGATGATGATCTGTGTGCAGGAAGCACTGAAAACAGAGCTGGAACTTCACAAGCTAGCAATACAGATGCTGGTGTCAGAAAAATTAGATTTACAATCTCCCCTGGCCCACATGTAACAGGTGGCCAATGAAAGAGAACTGGAACACAAAGGTCTTGCTAGCTGCCTGCAGGCTTCACAACAGTGCATCACAGAGCTAGAGATGACATTGTCTGCAGTCTCCACCATGCAGAATGAGACCAACAAAAACAACTTAGAGTGCATTAAAGCCCTGAATGACATGGAGCTGCAGCTCCAGGCAAAGGCCAAAAGCTATAATGACCTGGAGGAAGACAACATTGAGCTGCAGGAGAGGCTGGAAGTGCTCCTGACACAGAAGGCTGACGTGAAGATCAAAATTCACAAGTCTCAACAAGCACTAGGAGAGCAGGCAGAGTTGAAAAGACAACCAGACAACAGGAAAGAGTTAGTGACAGAATTAAAGCTGGAGAGAGACACCTCTTAGAGCAGATGAGCCAACTGAAAGAGGAGAGAGAGCAAGGGATGAGGCAGGTGTTGGACATAGAGACCAACTTGGTAGGACTGAGAAAGCAGCTGTCAGAGATGCTGCCCCTGCAGCTCCCTAAAGGGTCATCTCAGGCTGAGCAACAGCTGCAGGCCCAGGCCTTCCAGGTACAGAAGGAGCCCAAGCACCTGGAGACGCAAGTTCACATCCAGGGGGAGGAGAACCAGAGCCTCAGTCTCCAGAACCTGGGGCAGCAGCAGTGGCTGTGGGTGCTGGAGAAGAAGACCAAGCAATGGGATCAGCATGCTGAGGATCAGCACAAGATCCTTGAGACAACAGAACAGGAGACCATGAGATGCACATGATGCAAAATCGAGAGCTGAAAGATCAGCTGGTCTAGGGGCAGGTTGCTTTCCACAGACAGAGTAGTGAGAAGGAGGAGCTTGCCAACATCCTACCCTCAGAACAGCAGGTGAAGAAAACATCAGCAGAAGCTAGATCAGCTGGAGGAGAAGTCAGAAGAACAGAAAGAGATGAATGAGTTAGAGAGCCAAGCAGCTCAGAATCTGCAGGAGCTGAGAACCATTAGCACATGGCCTCTAGTCAGCAGCTGACCTCAGAGAAGGAGGCCCTGCAGCAGCACCTGCTGAGGCAGACCTAGCTGCTGGAGCAGCTGAAGCAAGAGCAGGTGCACACGAAACTGGAGAGCCTGACAGTACCTCAAAAGTTACAAGACACTCTGACTGAAGTGCCTGGAAGCAACAAGGCATGAGAACAAACAGCTGTGGGCCCAGTTGAGCTTCCTGACTTTCCCTGGGAAAGGTGAAGCCCTTAGCAAAGAAGTAGAAAGGGACCAGATACTGGTGACTCATGTCTGTAATCCTAGCTACTCAGGAGGATGAGATTTGAGAATCACGGTTCAAAGCCAGCCAAGGCAGGAAAGTCTGAGAGACTCCTATCTCCAATTAGCCTCACCTTGAGCCAAAGAGCTCAGGGACAGCACCCAGGCCCAGAGTTCAAGCCTCACAACTGACAAAAACAGAAACAGTAGGAAGGAGTAAAAGGGCAACTGCCCGTGATGTGACTGTCCCAGAGGATCTAAACAACCTACAAATCAATGTGGGATTTTTACCCAGAAGTACTATCCATTACTGAATCAAAGAAAGGTGAAGCTCAGCTGGCAGCTGTAGAAGCAGCAAACCTGTTGTGGTTGCCTGGCCAACCTGGCAGCCCAGTGCTAGAGAAAGCTGGAGTGCCAGGCCTCTTCCCCTCTGGGGAGATGGACCAGGACACACAGGTGCCCCAGAAGCTGAAAATCTCTGCTTCATCTGCAACCTGTCAGACAAGGCAGACTACCAGAATCAAGTGGATGACCTCAACACTGATGCAGCCAGCTGTCAGAACACATCATCACCATTGAAGAGTCCATAGTTTTCTATAAAGAACACATAGAAGTTCTAGATGATCTGTATCAGGAGAAAGTTGAGTGTGTAGGCTGGCTGTCCAAGGAGAAGAGGGGGAAAGATGAGGAGCTGAAGGAACTACTGTAACATTTTGCAGGTGAGGACACAGAGCGCTAGAATAAGATGCTGGCAGCCACCCAGACCTCTGCTGTAGAGGTTACCTCAGACCTTTCTATCCCGAAGACAGAGGTTATGGAGGAGCAGCAAGGTTTTGAAGACATGTGCAACTTGAATACAATGGGAAACCTGTCCATGGAGAGGCTGAGGTGCCTGAGAACCTCAAGAACCCCACTACCGAGCTGAAGGTGCCACTGCCTCTTGATATCCAGCTCCACCAAGAGTTTGCAGGCTTCGGCAAAGAACTCTGCCTCCCTTTCTTCTATAAGATGGGTGCAAATGATGAGTTTGGGATAATTAATATGTAAAGCCCTGGCAGCCATCACCCTGAGAAATGGGCTCCTTTTCTCTTGCATTACTTTGCACATGGCTGGCTGGCATTTTCTCAGATCATTTTATAATGGTGGTAGAAAGGAATAACTCCAGCCCAGACAGGGTTGGAAGTAGCCCATAATCTAAGGACATCTCACAGTCCACTGGTTGCCAGAAGAGGGATCCACCTGATGTTTATTACAAAGAGTAAATCCTTTACAAAGGGAATAATGGCATAATTTTTGCTTAGCATACTGTATTATTGATGCTACTTTATAAATTACTTGCATTTTAGCATACTCATTATTTTCATGCTGATTTATGGTGTAGTTTTCATAATTATTTAGATTTTTTTCAAGTAAAATTTTTGTATTAGTTCCTCAAATCGGTTCTTTCATTATTTAACATTATATGTTGGTACATTCATACACTTTTTTTTTTTTGGGGGGGGGTCCAGTCATGGGGCCTGAACTCTGGGCCTGGGCGCTGTCCCTCAGCTCTTCAGCTCAAGGCTAGCGCTCTACCACTTGAGCCACAGCGCCACTTCCAGCTTTTTTCTTTTTGCTTATGTGGTGCTAAGGAATCGAACCCAGGGCCTCAGGCATGCAAGGCAAGCGCTCTACCACTGAGCCACCTTCCCTGCCCCTCATACACATTTTTTTTAAATCGTACCCTATACCAGTAACACTAAATTTTCTCATGTGTATTTCAATATACTATGATGGTAGTACATTGAAGTGAAAAAAAGTACACATTGTGAAAAAGAAGAAAAGGTTATTAAACCTGACAGTTGGGAAAAAAGAAATAATATTAACAGACAAATGGAGGTGTCCTGTAGTGGAAAAACATACAATGAAGTTTAGAAATGTAAAGCAGAATGATAATACACAATTATAAAGCATCTATAATGAGAATGTCAAGCATGCCAATTTTTCACTTATGAATTATTCAAATGATAAGTGTCACATATTGTTCAAATATTATAATTCAAAATTGCACCTGCTGTTTCAGATAGATCTACTTTTAAAGTCCTTGGAACCTTAGCAATGTTTGCTGATTGAATATAATAGGGTATGTATGTGACATCTATGCAAATACATAATATATAGAGAGAATACATGTACTTTTACACAAATAAAAATCTAAACTTTAAAAAAAAGCAGTGGCTGTCTTTCCAATAGGTTTTAGAGAGGTTTTGTTTCCCCCTTCCATGTATATCATGAAACAATAAAGTGAGACAATAAAGTGAAAAACTGGATGGCTAGCAGAGTGGCTCAAGTAGTAGAGCAAAGCCGAGAGCTCAAATTCCAGTAGTACTAAAAACTAAAACTCTCAGTTCTATCTATACACAACTCTATTCCTAAAGGGCAAGCCTCATTTAAATCCTTACTTCCCACTGTCAAGTAACAGAGGGCTGATCTCTCAATGTTTGTCAAAAGGATTAAGGACCTTCCAACATACTTCAGGAAATCTGACATTTTTGGCAAATGTCATTAAAATTTTCTACATACTAGCTACCAAATCCCATTCAAGTTTCCAAAGCTCCTGGTTAAGAACCAATAACAGATGACCTGGAAGAACTCTTCAGTATAGCATTCTCAGATCTAACAGTAACAGCCCAAGAGGATAAATAAACATGGAGAAAAATTCCAAGTCAACTGTAGAAAGCTTATTTATTTTGTGTAAGACAGGGCAAGTCAGCAGGAAAAAACAGACTAAATTCATCTGTAGAGTAGCCTTCTACACTGGCTACTTCAGACTTAATCGTTTTCAGGAAAAATAATATAAACAAAGTGAAAACTCAACCTAGTAACCTCACATTGCCTTAATCCTACCCTTTATAGATGTTTTGCTTTCTTTCCAAATGAAAAGTAAATGCAAACAGCTGCTCAGACTTCAATTGATAGTAGAGCCCATAAGCATGAAGCCTTGCTCTAAACAGTCTCATACACTACCTTTTGTCCCATCCAATCAATGGGAACCATACCACACACCTCTTGGTCTCCTTTCGGCCAGTCTTAACTCAAGGAAAACTTAAGAAAAGGTGAGTCATTTCCTGACTGGCGGAGACAAATAGAGCTTTAAAAAAATTACTTACTTTTTTTTTTTTTTTGGGGGGGGGTCAGGTCGTGGAGCCTGAGCGCTGTCCTTCAGCTCTTCAGTTCAAGGCTAGTGCTCTACCACTTGAGCCACAGCGCCACTTCTGGCTTTTTTTCTTTATTTCTTGCCTCAAAAAAATGGAACTAAAAAACTCTTTTAGATTCTGTAGCTAAATAGTGTAACAATGCTTGGTAAGTATGGTTTAGTGGGAAAAGTAATGGAATATAAATTTAGCTAGTTATTTGTATTTCTCTTTATTTTTCCTAAGCTAGAAACATAAAGGAATTCAACTAGCTGAGAACCAAAGCTATTTTTACTTCTAAAATTCTACAGAGCTGATGTAAGCATTATGCCCACCTTTGGTCCTCAGCTCCATTCAGACCTGAGCTCCTCTCTGCCCTGGAGTTCCCTCCCCCTCTGCTCAAACCCACCTGAGATCCCATCTACCTCACTTCTGACCCTCAGACGCTGCTGCTACCTAGATAGTGGAGTCACCATGTGGTCTCTCTCCAGGGGAAATATAGCTCCTCCAATAAACCTTGTAATAATCTTTCTCCTGTGCTTGCCTGCTTCTGAGTGGTCCCCTGGGATGGATGTGATGGATCCTTTCGGCTGAAATACCTTTCTTTTCACACCCACTCCTTCTAATGCTTGGAGGAAAAATTGAGACAAGGGCTGGGAAGATAGCTCAGTGGTAGAGCGCTTGCCTTGCAAGCATGCATGAGGCCCTGGGTTTGATTCCTCAGCACCACATAAGAAAAAAGAAAGAAGTGGCGCTGTGGCTCAAGTGGTAGAGTGCTAGCCTTGATCTGAAGAACTGAGGGACAGCGCCCAGGCCCAGAGTTCAGGCCCCACAACCAGACCCCCCCCAAAAAAAAATTGAAACAAAACCTGAGACATTAGCACTAGATCTGTCCTGACCCATGTATAGCAATAACAGAGCTACTGCATTAATGTCAATTATAATAGTAACCAGGAAACATTTACTGAGAATTTGACAAGCATGAGAAACTACTCACTCTCCATGGGTGGAGTAGTTTCTTGAACTCTCCAAATCCTAATGAGTAAGAACTAACTTCCACTTACAGATGAGAAAAAACCTAAGTCAAGGAACAGAGACATGAAATGATCTGTTCAAGGCTACAAAGCTAAAATCTAGGAAAATCAAGAGTTTATACTGCAGAAGCAAACTCCAGAATCATATTAATTATTGCTGTTTGGCTATATTAGGCATCTTCCCAAAGTCCATGTGGTTTAAGGCTTACTCCTTAAAATGATACTTCTGCAAGGTGGTGGGGCCTGTAGAAGATGGAATATAATGAGAGGTTTTAGATCACTGGCATGCTCTCATAGGGAGGTGAGAGCCCAGTCCCTTCCTCGACCTTTCACTTTTTAGTCATGAGATGAGCAGTTTTACACAGCTATCCTATTATGATGTGCTGCCTCACCAGACCCCAAAACAATCACAGACTCAGCCTCCATAGCTTTTCTCCTCTTTTTATGTGTATTTTTTTGTGCTAATACTATGACTTGAATTCAGGGCCTTGGGCTCCCATTTGGCCTTTTCCAATTATGATTAGCTCTTTACCACTTGAACTACACCTCCAGTTTTATATTTTGCTGTTTAATTGAGATGGAATCTCAAAATTTTCTCTGTTCAGGCTGGCTTTGAACTATGATCCTCAGCCTCCTGAGTATAATCCTAAGGTTATAGGTGTGAGTCACTGGCATTCAGCTCCTTTTCTCTTGATGATTATTTCAATGAACAATGCATACTTACACACAATACAATCACAATCCTTGCCTGAGCCAACTTTCACAAAAACAATACTGAAGTGGACCCTGAGATGGAGCTCAAGCTGACATGATTCCATTTTGAGCTTTGCCTTTGTTTTAGGGATTTTAGACTGGATAGGCCTAGTTCCCAGAATGAAAAAAATGCATCTGTCTGGTCCCCCTTCCTTAACAACCTAACCCACCCTTGATTGTTCAGTTAAAGACTGAACAGTAATGCAGATAAATTGTAATCTTGCTCAACTGGCAACACCACCTGCTTTACTGGAGCAACCCTGCCTTCTCCCTGCCTTCTGCCTGCCAAAATGCGAACCCCACCTTTTGCCCACCAAATTTGCTCGCCAATTCAAACCAAAATAATGGGATAGTTTAAACAACTACTATAAGACTAACTCCACTGACTACCTGTGTGTGGCCTAACGTGACTATGCAATCCTTTGTGTGTGTTGCGAACCGATTAGTCACCTGCATGTGACTAGGCTTGACTGCATGGATTTTGCCTTTAAAAACTCTAGTTTGTGGGCCGTTCAGGGTTGTAGTTATCAGCTCCAGAACCTGTGCCATGGCCCTGGTGGTCAGTGTAGGAACTTTCTCAATAAAGTTGCTTCTTTGCTAACAACTTTGTTGTGGTGGTCTCTGACACTCCAGACGACTAGGTGGGTTTGCCTGCCTGAGTAGGGGTCTTTCTACTATAATACCTTCTTTTTCCT
Organism: Dipodomys ordii; assembly: GCF_000151885.1. NCBI lineage: Eukaryota > Metazoa > Chordata > Mammalia > Rodentia > Heteromyidae > Dipodomys > Dipodomys ordii. Next base: position 3,028,580 of record NW_012267301.1, read on the forward strand.
TTTTTATCTATGCATATGCCATTGATCCTGAAAGACTGCTGCTTGTAAAACACAAATGAACTCTCTGAACTAATTGAGAATTGTCTATTTCATTCATTTTGTCCTAAAATTTGAAGTCATAAAAGACATATAGCAACTATATATATATATGTGTGTGTGTGTGTGTGTGTATATATATATAGTTAGTTAGTTAGTTAGTACCAAATGTACAAGTTAGCCAACACATGCTAAATTGAATGCTAATGCTCTCATTTGTTTTATTGTGCATCTTCTATGGATAAAAGCTATAGCAGATGCAAATGTCATAAGATTCTCACAATGACATGAACAAAGACTGTTCAATAGTGATAACTGCTTCATAAAAATATTAAAGACAAGTAAAGCATGAAAGGCACTCATTCTTCCCTCACGAAATGGGATGTTCCATGGAAGAATGCACATTTACAAGAAGCCAAGACTCATCATTATTTACGCATTTCACACATAATCAACCAGTTGGGTTACAGTACAAAGAAAAGGAAGAAGGAAAGGAACAAGGAAAGAATATACATCATAAAGTTACAATAAGACTATTATTACACTGAGTTAAAGGTATCTACTTTCAGTAGCTGTAAAGAACAAAAGAATTTTAAGCAAAGGAATGAAAAGATTTATAGTCATGCTATGGATCGAGTAATACCTAAACAGTGTAGGAAGTAGATTGTTAAATACTCAGTCCTATCAGGAAGTGAGTATATTAACAGGATGTTTCTGATAAATAGTGATTCATGGATAATTATGAAGCAATTGAAGATAATATGTGTGAAAAATATTTTATAGCACAGTAAGTTACATGAGAAAACAAAGACACAAATGAAGATGGAGCTCAGTGATAGTGTTTGCCTGGCATGTGCAAGGCCCTGTTTACAATCCTCAGTACTACAAATAAATGAATATTTTTCCTTTAAAAAAGGGAGGGGGGCCGGGCGCCCGTGGCTCATGCCTGTAATCCTAGCTACTCAGGAGGCTGAGATCTGAGGATCATGGTTCAAAGCCAGTCTGGGCAGGAAAGTCCATGAGACTCTTTTTTTTTTGGGTCCAGTCGTGGGGCCTGAACTCTGGGCCTGGGCACTGTCCCTCAGCTCTTCAGTTCAAGGCTAGCCTATAGCACTTGAGCCACAGCGACACGCTTTTTTCTTTTTGCTTATGTGGTGCTGAGGAATTGAACCCAGGACCTCATGCATGCAAGGCAAGCGCTCTACCACTGAGCCACCTTCCCAGCCCCTGAGCCACCTTCCCAGCCCCCATGAGACTCTTATCTCCAATAAACCACTCGTAAACTGGAAGTGGCGCTGTGGCTCAAGTGATAGAGCACTCGCCTTGAGCTGAAGAGCGCAGGAACAGTACCCAAGCCCAGAGTTCAAGCCCCAGGACCACAAAAATAAATAAATAAATAATGAATAAATAAATAAATAAGGGGGCCAGGCACCAATGACTCATACCAATAATACCACCTATTCAGGAAGCTGAGATCTAGAATCATGGTTTGAAGCCAGCCAGGGCAATAAAGTCTATGAGATTCGCATCTCCAATAAACTCTTCAGAAAAGTCCAGAAATGGCACTGCAGTTCAAGTGGTAGAGAGCTGGCCTTGAGCAGAAGCTCAGAGACAGTGCCCAGGCCTTGAGTTCAAGCCCCAGGACCAGAAAAAAATATAAATAAATAGGGAGATGTGGAGGGGGAGGAAGATACAGAACTTATTTACAGAAAAAAATTACAGGGGGGGCTGGGAAGGTGGCTCAGTGGTAGAGTGCTTGCCTTGCATGCATGAGGCCCTGGGTTCAATTCCTCAGCACTACATAAGCAAAAAGAAAAAAGCTGGAAGTGGCACTGTGGCTCAAGTGGTAGAGTGCTAGTCTTGAACTGAAGAGCTGAGGGACAGCGCCCAGGCCCAGAGTTCAGGTCCCACGACCAGACCCCCCCCCCAAAAAAAAAATACAGGGGGCAGGAGGAGGATGGGAAGAGATGGGAAGGGGAAGCAAAGGAGGAGGTTACAATGCTTGATAAGAAATGTACTCATTATCTTGCCCATGTAATTGTAACCCCTCTGTACAGTATTTTCACAATAAAAATAAAAAAATTACAAAAATACAATAAAATATAATTGGTCATGGCTTTTATTTGGATAGTGTAAGATTATGGGAAACATTTTATTCTATTTTTCTTCCTTTTAAACAAACTGTTTAAAATGAAAATCATTATTTGTAGAGTCACAATAGCTCATACCTGTAATCCTAGCTTCTCAGAAGACTGAGATTTCAGGATTGGGCTTGAAGCCAGTTTGAGCACACAAGTCCATGAGGCTCTTATCTCCAATTAACTACCAAAAAGAAATGGAAATGGAGCTGAGGCTCAAGTGGAAGAATGCTAATCTTGAGCAAAAAAGCTAAGGCCCTAAGTTCAAGCCCCAGGATTGGCACACACATACACAAAAAATATTATCTTCTGCTCCAGTGGTTTATGACTGTAATCCAAGTTATTCAGGAAGCTGAGACACCTCCAACAAACCAGAACATGCAGGACTGTAGGCATGGCTTAAATGGTAGCATGCCAGTGGTAAGCAAGAAAGCCAAGTGAAAGCATGAGACCCTGAATTCAAGCCTTCTTTAAAAAGTCATCCGTTTCCAAGGGAAACAGGAAGCCTACTCTGTCACGCAATGGCCAATGTATCTTACCTTTGGAATCCACTTCCCTCCTAGGAAGTTGCCACAGGTAGGGCACTTAGGTGGTTTGTGCCTGGTGACATATGTAAAAGAGCAACCTGGGCTGGTACATGTCCCATGGCCCCGGCGGGTATATGTAGTGGTCTGTTTGAAAAAAAAAAAAAAGTGTATCAGAATCAAGACCACAACCCAACATGAGACCCTGTTGACAATGACAGACACATTATCAGAGCACCAGAATGCAGAATAGCAATTCAAGGTTTAACAGGAAAGGTTAGAATTATAAAGGTACAAGTAAAGGTACATGATGCTAAGGTACAAGTGCACTTTTAGAAATAAAGAAACTAAATTCAAAAGAGAAAAAGACAGCTTCCCAAAGTTAGTTAGGTATTAGAAAAAAGAAAGGCAGTTATGGTTGATATTGAGCCAAGGTATCATGTAATATATCCTTGTATTTTGTTTAATACCTTCAAAAATGCTACTAAGTAATTCTTATTAACATTTGGACTGAGAATAAATGTTCTGCCTCAAACCATATAATCAATCAAGGACAGATCTATACCTAGAAATCTTGGTCCAAGATTTCTTCTGCTACCTAGTTAAGTCTCTCTAGATCTGAATGCTTAAAGAAGAAAAAGCTATGCACTAGTGTTCAAGTCTGTAACTCTAGTTTACCGAGGGGCTGAGACCTGGGAATTGTGGTTCAAAAAGCCAGCCCAAGGAGATGCTTACCTCCAATTAACCTCCGAAAAAAAGCAAAGTAGAGCCATGATTCAGTGTCTACGTAGAGCACTAACTTTGAACAAAAAGCTCAGGTATAGTGCCTAGTACCTAGATCTTGAGTGCAAGATAGACAGACAGACACAGACACACACAGACACACACACACAATCTGCTTAATCTTTTTCTTTTTTAGTTAAAAATCAGAAAGGACAAGACCAAGGACCCAGAGATAAACAAATAGACCCATAAACAAAAAAAATTAAACTTAAAGAGGGAAATCCAAGAGCAGAAATCAGGTCCCTGGATTTTTGAAAGGATCTCCCTTTGAACAAAATGTATTACAATGAATCAATACATCTTAGCTACAAATAGAAACTCCATTCTTTAGCTTCAATCCACATCCTAGACTAATGTAAGAAAGAAAACATTTCCCTGTCAGATTTGCTCTGTCCTTTACAAATGTTCATTTAACTCTGAATCTGTCCCTAGCTCCCTCTGCCAGGAAGCCTATGAAAAGCAGGTAATCACAGTGGTACCAAGTCAAGGATGAGTGAGTGCAAAGTGGTGTGATACCAAGAAGAGAGTAAAGGTACTGAATGTCAACTCTGCCTGTCACCAACACAGAGAATAAGTCATCTGAATTCTTGAGCCCTAGGTTTCTTCTGTAAAAGCACTTGTTCTTCCTACTTTACAGGAGTGTCTTGAAAACAAATGAAGCAGAAGTGAGGATACACACATATAGTAAATTCTAAAGATTCTAAGGTTTATAACTCACTTATCAGTAGGATAAAAAGTATCTTTAATCATTTTTGAGACCATGGCCAAATGCACTATTTTCTGAAATATTTCCTGAAAGCAGAAAAGTAATTTAATTTAGTACTCTAAATGAACTACCATGAACTGGGAAATACTGCTAAGCAGTAGGCTATAGAACTGACTTTAGAAAATAAAATGTTACGTAGGGCTCAAGGCTGATGTTTCAGTCCCAAGCATTATATTAGCCTTCACACAATTTTTGGACTATAACATGAGTCATTTCCAAGAGTACAAGGGCTCACAAAATAAGCAGTTTCTCATGAATCAAGCTCTACTGGCTGTTCCTGTTTTAAAATACTACAGCTTTCCTACCCCGAGAACATACTGATTAGCTAGGGAAAGTGGTATGTCTGTAATCCTAGCTAATCAGGGGACTGGAGCATGAGGACTGCTTGAGCCCAGGAGCCTGAGTTAGCTCCATCTGGAACGAACAAAAACACTAAAGAATATATTAATTATCTGTAACAGTTTTTGGAGCTCAGACAGATTGTGATTAAGTTGAAAATATATATTATTGTTGGGTACCATTGGTGAATGCCTGTAATCCTAGCTACTCAGAAGGCTGAACTCTGAGAATCATGGAGCCAAGTCAGCTCAGGTAGGAAAGTCCATGGCGATCTCCCATTAACTACCAAAAAACCCAGAAGCAGAGCTCTAGATCCAGTGGCAGAGTGCCAGCCTCAAGTGAAAAAGCTGAGGGACAGCATCTGAGTTCAAGCCCCAGTACAGGTACCCATACTCGCTCATTTACACACACATAAACTCTTTTGTTTGTGGAGGTTAGATGGTAGAGTTTGCTTAGTTCATCCCAGTGCTACAAATGCCTTAAACCCTCCAACTAGAAGGTTATCACAACTGGAAGTTCGATTTTTTCCCCCATCTCTCAAAATACTTTGCCATATTTTTTAAACAATTTAAAAGATCTTAAAATTAGAAAAGCACTTCCCTATATTCCCAAAGTTAATTTTGTAGTTCAATGCTATCATGTTGTTTTTAAACACTAGGAAATTTCGTAAACATTTAAAAAGAAATCTTAATAAATGGTGAAATAATGAGTATGGGTGTAAGTACTAACATTATTGGAATTTGGCAGAATATAATGGCATTTACCATCTCTTGAAATTGTGTTATTTTGTTGGAGAAAACATTTGCCAGAAAGACTAGCACTTAGTATTTGAAAAGACTGTAAGGTATTCACATGTCACTATTCATAACGTAAAATGAAAAACTGCTTTTATATCCAAAGTGCTAAGAAAAAAAATGAAACCAAACACAGCTTGAATAGAGACAACCTACTTGTTAGAACTTTGGAAAAAGGGGGCTGGGAAGGTGGCTCAGTGGTAGAGTGCTTGCCTTGCATGCATGAGGCCCTGGGTTCGATTCCTCAGTACCACATAAGCAGAAAAAAGCTGGAAGTGGCGCTGTGGCTCAAGTGGTAGAGCCCTAGCCTTGAGCTGAAGAGCTGAGGGACAGTGCCCAGGCCCAGAGTTCGGGCCCCATGACTGGCAAAAAAAAAAAAAAAGAACTTTGGAAAAAGATATTAGTTGATGGACTGAGGAGGTTCCAACACCCCAGGTCCTGGTAACACGCATTTCACAGTGTAATTGTGGAGACACCTAAATCTAAAGAAGTGATTTGAGCGGAGAGAACTTGGAGTGTGTGCCACCACAACCAACATGAGTTTTTAATTGAAAGGAAAAGCTGGCCAACAAAATGAACTCACCAGTCATTTCAATTATTCATTGAAGGACAACCAATCTTTCCAGTGCTGAAGTAGCTGTCCAAGGGCTCTGAACTGGTTGAGGGCTGCCCCGGAACATGGATTCGGAACACACTGAACATCATTTGGATGTTTGTTTCCAATTATTTGCCTGTTATTCTTTCTGTGCTGTGTGGGCTTACTCCTGGACATCAGCAGCAAGGAATGCTCAATGTCATTCCTCCCATGAATGTTTCTCAATCCTCTGAAATCACCAGCCAGTGTGTGGGATACCTGCTGTGTTGTGCATGGCCTAAGTGTACAGAATGGTCAATGGAGAGGAGTTCTGGACTCGTAATGTCCCTGAGGCCCCCAGTGCCACAATGACCAGAAAAGCAGGTTATATCAAGGCCATTATGAATCTCAGTGGTTAATATGGTCAGAACAATAGCCCTAATTCTGCATGAAGACAATGAACATGAACAGATATGTTTCTTGTTGCTACTTCCTGAAGGGCAGTAGGATACCTGCTGGAAATTGTTGATAATAGTTGAATTAGGGAAAACAAAAATATGACTTCTAAAACTACATACCTAACTAGCAAGAGTAAACTGAACAGGGTTATATGGGGGTGGGGCTGTAGGAGAAGGAAGCCCCCTTTTTTCATGTTCCTCTCTGACCAATGGAACTCAAAGGGCACACACACACATTCCATGCTGTCTAGTAGCACTGGTATACACTTCTGCTTGTTACACCACTAGCAGCAGTTGAGAGAGATAGAGGTGCTGAATGGTGATAGAGAATTGAGATGGTTTTGGAGATTTAGTACAAATAGTTAACTGGTAGTGATTTCAAGAATAGAGGTAATTTTAGAGAACCTAGGAATGTGCCCCCCATGCCTCACACACACATACACCCCCACCCCGCCATGCACACACATCTTCCCTGTCCTAGCTGGTATGTCTGAGTGGACAAAAAAAAAAAAAAAATTAGCTGCAGGAAAGAAACTAGCAAGAATTCCAGCAGAGGATTGACCTGATGGACCTGCACAATCCAAGAAAAAGAGGAAAGCTAAAAAGGAGGTGACACTAAGATAACACCGCTGGGGACTGTAATTCAATTGAGGGTGCGGCCAAAGACCACACAGACCCTGAGCCTCCCCCCTCACCTTTGGACACAGTCAAGAGCTGCCAGGGTCAAGAGGGTCACAGGTCTCAATAACACAGAGGATCTGGAAAGGTGCAGCTAACACCTGGCACTTGCCCTGGATTCCAACAGAACACAAAACCAGCAGCTCTGCAGTGAGAGAGATCCAACAACTGAAACATGAAAAGAAAGACCTGCAGGATCAACAGAGGAAAGAGAAAGATGATGATCTGTGTGCAGGAAGCACTGAAAACAGAGCTGGAACTTCACAAGCTAGCAATACAGATGCTGGTGTCAGAAAAATTAGATTTACAATCTCCCCTGGCCCACATGTAACAGGTGGCCAATGAAAGAGAACTGGAACACAAAGGTCTTGCTAGCTGCCTGCAGGCTTCACAACAGTGCATCACAGAGCTAGAGATGACATTGTCTGCAGTCTCCACCATGCAGAATGAGACCAACAAAAACAACTTAGAGTGCATTAAAGCCCTGAATGACATGGAGCTGCAGCTCCAGGCAAAGGCCAAAAGCTATAATGACCTGGAGGAAGACAACATTGAGCTGCAGGAGAGGCTGGAAGTGCTCCTGACACAGAAGGCTGACGTGAAGATCAAAATTCACAAGTCTCAACAAGCACTAGGAGAGCAGGCAGAGTTGAAAAGACAACCAGACAACAGGAAAGAGTGACAGAATTAAAGCTGGAGAGAGACACCTCTTAGAGCAGATGAGCCAACTGAAAGAGGAGAGAGAGCAAGGGATGAGGCAGGTGTTGGACATAGAGACCAACTTGGTAGGACTGAGAAAGCAGCTGTCAGAGATGCTGCCCCTGCAGCTCCCTAAAGGGTCATCTCAGGCTGAGCAACAGCTGCAGGCCCAGGCCTTCCAGGTACAGAAGGAGCTCAAGCACCTGGAGACGCAAGTTCACATCCACGGGGAGGAGAACCAGAGCCTCAGTCTCCAGAACCTGGGGCAGCAGCAGTGGCTGTGGGTGCTGGAGAAGAAGACCAAGCAATGGGATCAGCATGCTGAGGATCAGCACAAGATCCTTGAGACAACAGAACAGGAGACCATGAGATGCACATGATGCAAAATCGAGAGCTGAAAGATCAGCTGGTCTAGGGGCAGGTTGCTTTCCACAGACAGAGTAGTGAGAAGGAGGAGCTTGCCAACATCCTACCCTCAGAACAGCAGGTGAAGAAAACATCAGCAGAAGCTAGATTAGCTGGAGGAGAAGTCAGAAGAACAGAAAGAGATGAATGAGTTAGAGAGCCAAGCAGCTCAGAATCTGCAGGAGCTGAGAACCATTAGGACCTGGCCTCTAGTCAGCAGCTGACCTCAGAGAAGGAGGCCCTGCAGCAGCACCTGCTGAGGCAGACCTAGCTGCTGGAGCAGCTGAAGCAAGAGCAGGTGCACACGAAACTGGAGAGCCTGACAGTACCTCAAAAGTTACAAGACACTCTGACTGAAGTGCCTGGAAGCAACAAGGCATGAGAACAAACAGCTGTGGGCCCAGTTGAGCTTCCTGACTTTCCCTGGGAAAGGTGAAGCCCTTAGCAAAGAAGTAGAAAGGGACCAGATTAGTGGTGGCTCATGTCTGTAATCCTAGCTACTCAGGAGGATGAGATTTGAGGATCATGATTCAAAGCCAGCCCAGGCAGGAAAGTCTGTGAGACTCCTATCTCCAATTAGCCACCAGAAAACTGGAAGTGGCGCTGTGGCTCAAGTGGTAGAGACCTCACCTTGAGCCAAAGAGCTCAGGGACAGCACCCAGGCCCAGAGTTCAAGCCTCACAACTGACAAAAACAGAAACAGTAGGAAGGAGTAAAAGGGCAACTGCCCAAGATGTGACTGTCCCAGAGGATCTAAACAACCTACAAATCAATGTGGGATTTTTACCTAGAAGTACTATCCATTACTGAATCAAAGAAAGGTGAAGCTCAGCTGGCAGCTGTAGAAGCAGCAAACCTGTTGTGGTTGCCTGGCCAACCTGGCAGCCCAGTGCTAGAGAAAGCTGGAGTGCCAGGCCTCTTCCCCTCTGGGAGACGGACCAGGACATACAGGTGTCCAGAAGCTGAAAATCTCTGCTTCATCTGCAACCTGTCAGACAAGGCAGACTACCAGAATCAAGTGAATGACCTCAACATTGATGCAGCCAGTTGTCAGAACACATTATCACCATTGAAGAGTCCATAGTTTTCTATAAAGAACACATAGAAGTCCTAGATGATCTATATCAGGATAAAGGTGAGTGTGTAGGCTGGCTTTCCCAGAAGAGGAGGACGGAGGAGGAGCTGAAGGAGGTCCTGTTATGTCCTGCACGTGAGGACACAGTATGCCAGGGGAAGATTTTGGCAGCCTCCTTGACCCCTGTTGCTGAGGCCCCTCAGACCTGTGGGACCCTACGAAGTTGAAGCAAGAGTTTGAAGAGGTGCAACTTGAAGACTGTGCAGAACCTCCCCAATGAGAGGCTTGGGTAGGTCCAATGGTAAACTCCACCACAGAGCAAATGGTGTCACTGCTCCCCAATATGCATCACCATTAAGAATTTGCAGCGGTTGAGCAATGAGCCCTCCTTCCCTTTTTTCTATAGATTGATGCAAATAATGAATTTGAGATAATTGCTATCTAAAGACCTGGCAGCCACCACTCAGCGAAGTAGGCTCTCATTCTCTTCCATGTACTCTGTGACCCAGCATATGAGTGGCATTTTCTGAAGCCTTGTTATAATGGGTTATGGGAAGTGGTAACTCCAGGCCAGACAGGGCAGAGGTTGTTGAAAGTGGCCCAAACTCTAGGGAACATCTCCTAGTCCATTGCTTGCCAGAGAAGGTGTCCTGATAGTTATTACAAAGAATAACCTGTATACAAATGTCGATCTGTGGTAACATACCTGGCTAGTCTCTCAACTAAACCATTAAGCTGGGCCTGGTGGTGGGTTCCTGTCATCCCTGGTACGAGAGAAAGTAAAATAGGACGATGGTAGCCCAGGCAGCCTGCGCAAAAATGTTTCAATGAAAACAAACAGGGCTAGGGACAGGACTCAAGTGTTAGAATACAGGCCCAGAGTTCAACTTCAAACTCCAATATAACGCACACACACACACACAAAATCAACTGTATTACAAAATACTAGTCAGGAGCAAATACTGAGAAGTACTTAACATACCATTTATAACTAACCAAAAAGACATTTAGAGGTAAATCTCAGCTCAGATGCTGTAGCCTATGATAGAAAAAACATCCATACCGAGATTAAAGAAACCAAAATCCTGGTTCTGGTTTACAGCTTAAGAGACCTTGAAGTACTTTCTCTTCTTTGGATCTATTTTCTAATCTGTACAATCACAGTATCTAATTGGATCAGAGGCTCTTTAATTTTTCAAACTCATATATGCTCCCGAGAATTTAATAAAATTCATGGAACTATTTCAGGGAAACCAACTTCAAGAGAAGTTTTATATGACTTGAGGGAAATTTGTGGCTTAGTGGGAGCTCTACTATACAAGCACAATTTGTAAACATACATGAAATAACTAAGGTTTTTGCTAGTTTCAGTCTTCTATTCCCCATGTACTAACCAGTTTGATAGAGGTGGGATTCTCCACTACTGAGTAGGCAGGTAGAGGCACCATGATGAACTGAGCAGCTGGTGCAGAGGAGCTACCTTCACTGGAATCCTGTGGGAAATGAAAAAGATAGTGTCACTGAAACAGTGCAGAACACCAAGGCCACCCACACACTTGGAACAGTCAGTCTAGTCCAATATCATAGACAATATGCTTATCCAAACTGCTTATCAAAAGAAAGAAGTCTGGTTATCTCAAAACAGACTAAAGAAAGATAAAACTACAAGGACTAGACCTGGGAAGGACTTCTTTGTAGGGGTACCTTCTTTCTTTACCCACCCAGAGCATGTTGTGTCACTTAAGGCTGAGCCAAAAGACTCTCATCTAGGATAGTAGCTCACACTTGTAATCCTAGCTACTCAAGAGGCTGAGCTCGGAGGATCATGGTTCAAAACCAGCCTAGACAGGAAAATCTGTGAGACTCTTATCTACAATTAACCATCAGAAAACTGGAAGAGGCACTGTGGCTCAAAGTGTTAGACACTCATTTCTGAGGCAACTATTCCATCAGGATAAAAGTTGCACGTGGGGGGTGGAGGGGTGTGTGTGTGGGGGGGGGAGGTGGAGGGTGTGTGTGTGTGTGTGTGTGTGTGTGTGTGTCTGTGTGTGTCTGTGTGTAAAACCCATGTGCTGCTTTCCCTTCATCTAAGCATGACAGATTTCCCTTTTCTTTCTCAGTTACTGTTATCAACCTGAGTGTGATTGTCTTTCGATGCCCAGTAATTCCTTTGAATGTTTTTCATACACAATTCAAGCACTGTTTGTTGAAACTGACTTGAACACAATGGTGTTAATAGCCTGACAAGTCCTGGGTTTGCCTTATAGATAACCTAAATACTGTTTCCACTTATGTACCTCATGTACCATCTTAGGTGATAGAAATGCAGGCTGAGCAGAGCAAAGAAACTGATGAGAACTTTAGTAAGTCCCAGAGTCAGAAGCACTTGATAAATTACTCCAGTACAAGTGCTATACCAGCACTTTAAATGACCACGGCTCCAAAATTACTACATGGTGCTGCTGGCTGCCTTGTTAGTAACTCCAGATAAAGCAAAAGACATTAGTACCAAAGCCACTTACCCTCACAACTGTTACCACTGACACGCTCTCCCCAATTTGGGGGTGGGGCATAGCCAGGCTTCCAGGGGTAAAGTCTGGTGAGCCATTCAATAGGGTCTCTTCAATTACCAAGCTTGTCTGGTAAGGCTGGTGGCTCTCCCCTACCTCCAAGGAAGCCTCCTCCAGAAGCATATCCTGGCTGAGGATCTCTGAGGTGGCAATCTCCTGTACACCACCTGGCTGAGCAAGGGCTCCCACCTCCTCAGCCAATGCCTCCACAGCCAAGCACTGCTCTGCCATGCTTGCATGGCTGGAAACTGTCTCTGGGACAGTGTTGGACGGAAGAGGAAGTCCTTTAGGGGGTATCTGGTTCTGAGCCATACATAGCTCTATCTGAGGGCAGCTCCGGTCCTCCTGTAGGCTGCTCTTGGGGATGATGATATAATCCGAGCGGGGTAGGATCTTGCGGAAACCAGGAATGTCTGGAACCACAGCAGTCAGTGCAGAGAGCTTAGAGTTCTGAGGATGACGAAGAGAGAAGCAAATGGACTATGGTCAGACAGATACACACTGATCAGCTCATTTTTTTCCCCTGCAAAATAACCAAAAAGACTGCACTTTTTTTTTTTTTTTTTTTTTTTTGGTGTTGGTACTGAGGCTTCAACTCAGAGCCTGAGTGCTGTCCCTTAGCTTTTTTAGTCAAGGCTAGAAAGCTATTACTCAAACCACAACTCTAATTCAGACTTTTTAGTGGTTAACTGTTTACTGCCCAGACTGGCTTCAGATTCCAATTCTCTCAGATCTCAACCTCCTGAGTAGCTAGGATTACAGGTGTGAGCCAACAGCATCCAATTTCAGGCTACACTTTCTTGAGCTAACAGACAGGGTCAGCCTCCATCAACATTATTTTCATTTAAATGAATGTACCTTACGTGTTCAATCACACAGGAAACAGATAACATGGATTGAATTATGAACAGAACACTGATCTTGGCATCAAAACTATGCTCTGGAACACCAGGCCTGGTATAGTCTTGAGCAAATGCATTCCCCTCTTGTGGCCTCAACTGTCACATCTATAAAGGAAGAAGACTCTAGAAATGCATGAGTTCCCTTCAACCTTTGGTATTGTAGGATTCCAAAGTACAATTTAAGCACCAGATAATGTTCATTAAAAATCCCAAAAGCAAGTTGGGAGTTGAAGGCAGTAAGTCAGGATTCTGAATTCATCTGTTTCTTGAAGACTGACAAGAATGATGAGTCAAGAATGGTAGTACATGTCTGTGATCCCAATATATGGATAGGAACTAAAGGGAATGTTAGCCTGGGCTACATAATAAGACTCTATTTCAGAAACGGAAACAAGCTGGGTGCTGATAACTCCTGCTTAGGAGGCTGAGATCTGAGGATCATGGTTTAAAGCCAGACCATGCAGGAAAGTCCATGAGACGCATCTCCAATTAAACACCAAAAAGCTCAAATAGCAGAGTGCTAGCCTTGAAGAAAAAAGCTCAGGGACAGAGCTCAGGTTCTGAGTTCAAACCCCAGGACTAGCACAAAACAAAAACGAAACTAGAACAAAATAAAAAAGAAGGGGACAAGCCGGGCACCGGTGGCACACGCCTGTAATCCTAACTACTCAGGAGGCTGAGATCTGAGGATCACGGTTCAAAGCCAGTCCAGGCAGGAAAGTCTGTGAGACTCTTATCTCCAATAAACCACTAGAAAACTGGTAAAGCACTCACCTTGAGCTGAAGAGCTGAGCAATAGTGCCCAAGCCCAGAGTTCAAGCCCCACGACCGACAAAAAAAAAAAAAGAAGGGGACAAACAGGTCATAAAACTGAGAAGACTCTGATCCAGAGTATTTACCAAAGGGCTATCAGATAAGGTCCTGAATATATTAAGGAGGATAAATGGGTATTAGCACTGATATAGTACCTTACACATTTAGAAAATGCTTTTAAACTCATGATCTAAGTTTGTCTTAAAAAACAACACTATTACTATTATTCCCATTTAACAATATTCCCATTTAACACATAAGAAAATTAAAGCTAACAGATATGAGTTAAATTTCCTAACCACAAAATTAGTAAATTGTAAAGATCTAGATTTCATGTCAGGTATTCCAAAGATCAAGACCAACTACTAGAAATTCAGCCCTGTACAACTAATTAGCACCAAGAAAAAGCATTTTTGTTTGAAAAATTTCAACTTAAATGGGAAGTCATCCCCCAAAAGATTAAGGATCTTTTAAAAAGAGTGCTCAAGTCAATTATAAAAAGTTAGTGAAATCAAAAGTAAGAAGTCAATGAGACTACTTAGGGCACAAAGGCAATACTTAGAGATAAAAGAAACTAAGCACTTAGATGAAATATGCAAGCAGGCAGACTTGAGTCCTTTATTGAAGTAATGGAGAACTGCATTCTTAGACCACCCTTTGAAGCAGATAGAATAGAGAAACAAGACTAAATGGTGGCACATACAAAGGAAGGTCTGGACTTAACCCAAGAACAGAAAAACTTGGATAGTCAGGATAACACTAGTTTTTCAGACTGGAAGGAGTAACACAGAACCATAGGCCCCATATTTGGCAGGAGATCTGAAGAGCCACCAAGGAATAGCTTGCCCCAGGGGTGCCAACAGGCTCCCAAGACATATACCTTCACTCTCCAGGAAATCTGGGGAAGGACAAATATAGCACATTAAGCTTCACTCAGACATTGGAACTTTCCAGGTGTTCAATAAATGCTAACTTTTCTTATTATTAATTTAATCTACTTAACAACAACATTTATGGACCAAGCCAATGTGTTAAGAACTCAGCAGAGAGATTTCTATCATCTATTTTAAAAATTATGAATAGTTTTAAGTGTTTTTACATATAAGGAAACCAAGACTAAGATAATGATGAAGATAAGGTGTCTGTGACTTATAGCTAAGTATGCCACAGTATTGTGAAATTTATGTAATCTCAATAAAGAAATATTTGAAAAAAAAAGTTAAATGATACTTCTATTAAGGTCACTCATTTAGAAGAGTTATCAGAGCTACTCTAGTCATCATTTGGCTGTAGTAGTAGAGATGGGTAAATATAAATAAGGACAGGAGAAAGGAAGAATCATTGCACATGGTTAATTCCAAAGTTTTAAATCTTATTAAGGACTTACATTAGTATCTAGTTTTAAAATCCAAATAATTCTAGGATTAGACAGCATTTTATCTCTGACAAAATGGCTGCTGATAGGAGAGGGTAGAGCTTTAGGGGTTGAAAACCTCAAGTGTTCTCTGCCATTGAGTTACACTCCCAATTCCTAATAGTGTTGATTTTATAATGCAGAAACCAAAGAGAATAGGTGTATTTTCTTAAGACTTTACTTCTTCTACAGAGATTCTCAAACTCATTTTAAATAAATCATCTAGAGGAGGGAATAGAGAGGTGCATCTTCAAGAGTGAAGGTTACACAAAGCTCTTTTAAGGCAGTGGAATGTCAAGCTAGTAAGGATAATGTAATCTAAATGGCAGTTACAAATGGACTCCAACAAGGGAAAATAAAGCACATTCTGCTATAATGTGGTTGTTACTTTCCAAAAGTAACAACTTTTCTCTACATTATCAAAAACAATTTTGAGACAATTACTTAAACTGAAAAGAGGAGTTCAAGTTAAAAGAATTCAGCTTGCAGTAACAAGAATTTCAGTCTGAAAGAAAAAGCCATGCAAGAACTTGAGGCCCTGAGTTCTAGCCCTAGTATTGCCACAAAAAAAAAAGACAAATGAACAATAATCACCAGTTTACCATCACTGTATTTTGTCATGGGAACTAGAACTAATAAAATGGCAGACATAAATCTAACTACTTCCTTATTAATTTTTAAAATGCACATTTAAGAGCTCAGCCTCAGACTCTGCCATCATCTCTAACTTTAATCTTGCCTCTTTTTTTTTTTGCTTCTAGCATGATTTACAACCAACAGCATTAAGAAAGACTCTGACATTACACAAAACTGCTATATCTTAACTGTAAGCCTAATTCCTGATTACATTATAAGGATACCAGTCAGTGTAACACAAAGTTACACTGAATTTTATAATATGAAAACACAGTATAAGGGAAATGTTTACAGAAGTTATTATATTAAAAGGAAATTCTACTAACTAGCCATGAGAATTAGGAGCTCCATTATACTAAAATTTAGTCCAAAAAGTAAAGTAAGATTCACTGCACAGAACTCACAAAATGCCAGCTCTATATTCTGTTGCAATCAAAGAGAACAACAGAGTTCATAAAATCATCAAATGGAAGCAGATAATGGCAGGCTCAAGTAAAGTGATAAAAATCTTCCCAAGAAAAGAACAGGGGGTATAATTACTTACAGGATCCAAACCTTCTTTTTCTAATTTGGCTTTCTCCAAGTAGTAACTCCTCTCGGCCACGCTGAGAAGCCTCCAGCTCTCACTGATCTTTTTATTGATCTCAGACTGTGGGAGGTGGGGAAGCTCTTGCTGCACTTTCAAGTAGATGTCATAGTAGTAGAGAAGATAAGCAGATCTGAGGAAGCAATAAATTTCTTCCCTTACTCAACCAGCACATACTATAATGTTAGGGGCTGGGCAATCAACAAGTTTATATAAAATCCAACTTCTTGATTGAATGCATTTACCTAAATAGGGACTAGAGGTCAAGCAAATATTATTTGTGATAGCCTAGATGGTGTTTGGTAAAGACAGCTGTGCTCCTTTTAAACACTTAGAAGCAAAGGTTCATCTAGACCACTAGAATATATATTGGATATATATCCAGGAATATATTGCCTTAAAAGCCAATAGAGCCAAAGAAAGATCCAAGCATGCTATTATTCCTCTCCCAGGACAAGGTTACTAAGGGAAATGATTACCCAAGCTGGCTACCAGTTACATTTTTTTGCTCCTTTACATAGTCTTCGGTCATTTAATATGTAAAAAGCACCTCCTCCAGGCTGAGAGGAAAGCAGTAGAATGATCAAAGTTACCAAGACACTTGCAGTGTTCATAGTTAAGAGGGAGATTAAAACTGCAATCTAGGTATTTTCTATAGATAGCAATGGCAATATTTACAACTTTGTAATTTTATTAATGTCGTCTTAAATATTTAAACAATACTAAAAATAATGTATTTTGTGTGTAGATTCTCCTCTGAATGGTGCAATTTCTTATGACAGCCAGGAAATATAATGAAACTGTAACAAGAATGACACATGCTGGCATAAATCCCACCACTTTCCATTGCCCATCTCCCTCTCCTCCACCCCAATGCCCATTCAGACTTAAGTCAATTAAACGCTTTCTCAATGAATCTTTCTCAATGAATCTCAGAAGTCTTCTCCAACATAGCTCTTTAAGTAGCTTGTTCATAAATACCAGCAACCACCAAAAAAATTGGCTAACCTGGGTTTCTTGGCCTTTTCTCCATGTATTTTGTATTTTTTCTTCTTCTTGGGTGGTCCAGAGGAAGTATAACAGTAGGCTTCCTCAATTTCCTCCATCAGGACAGTTACCTCAGTACCATCATATGATGCATCCATGGCTAGAGGAAAATCAAACATAGTGTTTTAAGAATCCATCCTACAAGGCCAAGAGCTTCCAGATCAAATAATCCCTTACCTCTGTTGGATTTAAGGCTTAGCTATTTCCTAAATTCAAGATCCTAAGAAGCACACAGGGACTTGATAAACATCCAGATTCCAAGGCTCTACTCAGTCCTCTGAATTAATCTCCAGGAAAGGCAGGAAATGTCTGGCCCACAGAAGGCCCACAAAGTCATTTGATACATGATAAGATAGACACTGTGTTAATCACTTTCGATGTTTCTTGATGGCTGCTTTCAGCTGCCTGCTTGGACTGATCATTTTATAAGGCCCTCAAATGATGTTAAAAACACCCACTGAAAATGAAAATCTGAATGCTTAATAAATGCCTCAGGTGATTCTTCTGATTAGGCAAATTGGGGACCACTGGCTCAGACAGCTTTTTCATTTACATTCACTCATGGGATACGATAATCCATCACCTCAGAGATTATCAGTCTCACATAACAAGAACCCATATTAAACAGGTAATAAGAATACCAGGTAGTAGTTAAAAGTTCTGGACCCTCCCTTATGTTTTACCACCATAGTCATCCATTCAAACATTCAATAAGAACCAATACAAGAGATTTCTTGGGGCTAGGAATGTGGCTTAGCGGTAGAGTAACTTGCCTAGCATGCATGAAGCCCTGGGTTCAATTCCTCTGTACCACATCATCAGAAAAAGCCAGAAGTGGAGCTGTAGCTCAAGTGGTAGAGCACTTGCCTTGAGCACAGAGACTCAAGGGCAGTGCCCAGGTCCTGAGTTCAAGGACCAGGACCAGGGGAAAAAAAGATTTCTTTACACTCTTGCTAGCTTGTGTGACTTGAGGGTAGATCTTTTAACTGTTAGTCTTCTCCCCCCCCCAGCCTCTCTCCCTCCCTCTCTCTTTCTCTCTCTCTTTCTCTCTCTCTCACACACACACATCTCATTGAGACAAGACTCAAAAGGATTTAATAGACAAACTCTACATGTGCTACACAAATTAAAGACAACTATCTGGGGGGAGATATTTAACAACCTGCCCAAGACTACCAGGCTTAAATGTAGACTTGATTTTAATTTTAAAAATGCAACTCCCTGGCCCCTTCTCATAATGCCAACATTGCTACTTATCTCAACTTGCAATCCTTTCCATTAAAACTATTCAATAATATTTACTGAATAAGAAAGAAACTAGGAGAGAAAAGTCCTAGACTGCTCAAGGTAGTAGCCACTATACACATGTGGTTGCTAGACACTTGAAATAGAGCTAGTGTGACTTCAGGTATAAACTGTTTCATTGGACAACAGTCCAAACTGTAACCAGTCATACCAACACTAGCTCTCTGGGGCTGGCCTAAAATACAGAAAATCCACTAGCAACTTTCATGTCTAGGTAAAAACCTGAATCACTACTAATGAAGTACTAAGGTGGAGTCTTACCAACTTCAATCCTTGAAGGAAAAAAAGTTCTCAGAATCCATCTGAATTTTATGAGAGAAATATGATTGCTTCTTAAAATCTGTCAGGATATTGAGGATTCTAGAAAGTTCTTATCATAAACACAGGACTAATGGGTACAGTACAAAGCTCAGCTGTATTTCATTTACAACTCACTCTACAAATGATAAGGTAGCCAAAGATAATGAGAAACAGAATTTTAAGTGAACGCTGAAGACCTGGATTCAAGTCTAAATTCTCACCATGTGATTTCTGTGTGTAGTCCATATCCTAAATGTCAGCTGTTTCTAATCTGAGGATAAACTCAGTGGCCAAGTTCTGAGATGCAACAATCCTTTTAATGATTGTGGTGAACGCTAAAAACCCTCCCTTTGAAAATGTTGACACAGTATTTCAACTCTAATTCTAAAGATTTTATCCAGGTTGAGAATGTATTATTCCTAAGGTCCTTTATAGCTCTGTGTCATCTCCGAATTCTCTTATTTCCCCCTCCCCTAAAACCTCACACACACACACAAATCTGCATTCTAACTGCCATTGTGCCAACCCAGGAAGAGAACAGTCCACAACTTGGCTGGGTAAACAAAAGGCCAAAGGGTTAGGGAAGCTGGAGTTAAGTCAATAATTGACTTCCTAGCCCTTGAAAGCCTCTAGAGAAAGCAGTAACTTCAAGAAGACCACCAGTTTAGAATGACATGTAAGATTTAAAACCAAAGTCATTACAACTACGTTGGGGTGGAGGCAGGCAGAGAGTAGCCTGAGATTTGGCTTCACAAGGATCTTTTGAGACCCTAGGCCTCAGTGCAGCAATACGAAGAAAGGCAGACTACTGTGAAGGTTAAAAAGCAGGGCTCTGAAGGGCAGAGCGATGCTCGGTGTAATGATTGAGGCTCCACCGCTGCCTACACAACAAGCAGCTCCACCACGAAATCCTAAAACCTTCAGCCATCCACTTACCCCTCTTAATTTTCTCATCTGCAAAACAAAGAGGAGCAGCACGTGAAATACGAGGCACACCCCCACCGTCCCGTCGGATCCCGCCCGGAACCCCCGGAGGGGGGGGGGAGGGGGTTGACAGCTCCTCCGCGGGCCACTGGCCTGGGGGAAGCCCGGGCTCGGACGCGCCGACGGTACGGACTGCGAGGCGAGGCCCCGGAGGCGGGCTGGCCCGGCTCCACGGCTGGGGGAGCGGG
>NW_012267301.1:3048734-3049041 GCF_000151885.1 Dipodomys ordii
GACGAGGAAGAGGAGGCGAGGGCTCGCGCACGCATCCCGGGGGCTGGGGGAGCCCCGGCCCGGCCCGGCGACACTCGGCGCGGAGTCGCGACCACCCCTCGCGGTCCCCGCAGCGGAATCGCGACGCAGGGTCGTGGGGACTGCCGGAGCACTGGCTCGCTCCTCAGCCTCTCGACCGGCGCCTGCCGAGGGCCCCGGGGATCAGGCCCCGGGGAGCCCGAGGAAGCCAGCAAGGACACCGGCGTCGGCGCGGCAGCGGTCCGGTGGCGGCAGGGGCGGCAGCGGCGGCACACCACGGAACGCCAGG
>NW_012267301.1:3049101-3056729 GCF_000151885.1 Dipodomys ordii
AGCCCGGCCCCGCCCGGGGCGCAGCTCGGCTTTCCGCTGAGCGGGTGCCGCGGCGCCGCCTCCCGCAACCCTTGTCCTGGGAGGCGGTGGGAGCTGTGGCCGGGGCCCGCGGGACCCCTGGACTTTCGGCCCTCCGGCAGTTCCGTGGTGGCGTTCCGATAACGAGGCGGGCTGAAGGGCCCCGCGCCAGCTCTCCGAGCCTCGTCGGCGTCCCGGCGCGCTCTTGTCTGTGCTGCCCGTGCCCGGCCCGCTACCCGCTCCCGGTCGCGGCCGGCCGCCTCCCACTGCCCCGGGAAGGGAGCGGCACTGAGCTCCTGAGTGTGGAGAGGACTGGATCAGAACGGTCACCGCTGTCACTCGTCCCCACACGACCTCCTTACGAACCTATCTCCAGTCCGCGTGCTTCTTTCCTCCCACCGTGTCGCCAGCCTCCCAGCCACCATAACTCCGGCCCCAACTCCACCCTCTCCGCCTCCTTCCGGTCTCTCCGCAGTCTGTTTTCTACACAGCTTCCAGCTTCATCTTTCAGCACTGATGATGCTTATCAAGTTGTCTGGGACTTCGAACACACCTCGAACTTTGGGCCTGGGCATGTGGGCTCAGGTGGATCGCCTGCGAAGGCTGCACGATCTGTCAGCTGTCAGCTCTGCGCCCCCGCACGAATGAACAATATACGTGTTTCAAAGGTCTTAGTTTGATCCAGAGCCCTTCTTGGCTCTTCACTTTTCTTCCCTTCTCTCCTCTCTACTGATGGTTCTCAGAACAAGCTATAACATTCAAAGCCTTAGCTTTGTTTTGAGCTTCACAGGGGTTGAATCTTAGGCCTGCCACAAAGAAGAATTACGCATGTAAAGTGCTTCATAAATTATTACAGAGTAAATTCTCAGGAGGTGCCCATCTTAGGTGGCATCACCATCCACTGCAGAGTTCAGTGCTTCAACCAGAAAACTGCTTTGACTCCTTCACCTCATATCCAACCTGTCAGCAAATTTAGAAAAAATACAGTCCCGATGGAACACTGTTCATGTGTGTGTGTGTGTGTTGGTACTCTGCCACTTGAGCTACAGCTCCACTTCTGGTGGTTCATTGGAGATAAAAGTCTCCTGGACTTCTCTGCCTTGCTGGCTTTCAATCTTGATTCTCCGTTCTCAGCCTTCTGAGTTACTAGGATTAGAGGTGTGAGGCACTACCACCCAGTTATCATTTCCTGTATTCTACCAGAATCCAAGCCGCCATGACATCTCATTTTCAGTCTTGTTGTTTTTCTTTCTGTATATACACTCCCAACTCCAAAATTCCTGCTTTTTATCAGACACCTATTACACAGCCATCATCTCTTTCTCCTTCAGTAGCTTCCTGTTGCTCTCAAATTAATAAACTGTATAACACCTAGTAGGGTACCCTACTTTGTTGTTGTTAGTCTGCATTTTATCTCCAGATTTGTGTCACCTTTAAAGAACTGGGCTTTGCCTATTGGTTCTCTACCATGAAACCAAAGGACTTTTGTCTAAAGTGGAAACCCAATCTTCCTCTAAGGCAGAAACCCTCGGAAGATTTATTGCACCTACCTCAAGATATAATCTTAACTAGGCCTTTGTGATTTTGTCCCACTTTCTTCTCCAAAGTGTCTTTTTTTTTTTGCCTGAGCATGTCATTTTATTTTCTATAGTACCTCATTACTTTTATATGTATTTCCTTACCTCTGATGAATTCCAATATTTTTATTTGGGGCCCAGCATAAACATTGTTTCATCTTTGAAATGCTCTACTCATCCATTCCTCATCCCAGATGATTATCCCCATTTGTATATTTCTGTCATCCCTTCTATCTGCTGTTAGAGTATTTCACATACTCTCTACCATTTGTCTTCCTGTCCTACTTGCTAAGCTCCTCAGTGACAAGCCTGCACACCCTCTCTGTAAGATTGACATTGGACACAGTGTGTTATGAATAGGTGGATAGATGGAGTGATGGTGGTGATAAAAATTTGCCTTCAGGAAGGGGCAGTCACAGCATATGTTGTCCTTTGAGGACTCATGATAAAATGCCTAAGCAGGCAAATTACTCAATTTCTGCTCTTGGATCTTGTTGTGTTTGACCAGCCTTAGCAGGGGAGGTTTTTTAAATTCTTAAAAGATCTAGGTTCACAGATGACATATTTCTCATACGTTATTCCTCACTCTAAAAGCATTTGAAGCACCTATGGAGGTTCCAGTACTTCATTTTGAAAGGGAGGGTAGGAATCATCTGGTTCTGTGGTTTGCAAACATACAATGTAGCAGAACCACTTTTCAAAACTATATTTCTTTGTGGAGGGCTGCACAATGCATTTCACACCTATAATACCAGATAACTGGGAAATAAAGTCTGAGGTCAGCCTTCAAAAATAAAAAAAAGGCAAAAAGGGCAGTTCAGATGTACTTGCCTACCAGTCATGAGGCTCTGAGTTCAAACCTCAGTATTGACAAAATATATGTCCTTACAGAGAGTCTCAATATGTCCTAGGTCATGTCTAGATATGAGATTGTAATTTAGCCTCCTAGTTGAGTCTGACCTCTGTATTTTAACATGGGAAACAAGCACATAGGGAGTATATAATCAGCATACCACTTCTGCCATCATCTCTCACCCAAGTCAGCAATAGTATCTAAATATCCTACTAGTCCCTTTGCTACTTCAATCTATTTCTCATCAGAGTACTTTGTGTGTGTGTGTGCGGGCGCGCATCACACACACTGGTCCTGGAGCTTGAACTTGGCCTGGGTGCTGTCTCTGAGCATCTTTTGCTCAAGGCTAGCATTCTACCACTTGAGCAACAGCTTTTTCTAAGTAGTTGTTTGGAGATAAGGGTCTCAAGGACTTCTCTGCCCAAGCTGGCAGCTTTCTGAGTAGCTAGGATTACAGGCATGAGCCACCATGCAGAGCCACCAATCTGGCACTGGGCCAGAGTACTCTTTTTAAAATGCAAAACAAATTAAGCATGGTGATAAATACCCATAATCCCAGCATTTAAGAGTTGAAGCAGGAGGATCCAGTTCAAGATCAGCCTGGTGAAACACATCTCAAAAGCAAAAACAAAAAAAAATAGAAAAAAAGAAAACAAATCTCCCTTAAAACCTGCCGTGGCTTTCTGTTGTACTCAGAATAGAATAGCAGCTCCTTACCACAGCATCTTTTAATAGTCTGGCTTCCACATTTGTTATCTACCTGGAATTTTGTAAATCCTCCTCTTCCTCAATACCTTCAGCTCTTTCTTGCTTTTACTTTATGGCATTGATTTTCTCTTGCTCTTTATGGAGACATCACTTCAGTATCATCTTCACAGTGAGCATCCCCTGATAACCCTTGCTACATAGATTCTCCCTTCCCTTTTACACTACTAGGGATTGAACACAGGGCCTCGCACATAGCAAGCAAATGCTAGTTCACTGAGCTATCACTGAGCTATGTCTCCATCCCATTAAAAAATCTGAGACAAAGTCTGTTTCACTGACTTTCCCAGATAGGCCTTAAACTTGTGAACCTCCTGTTTGAGCCTTCTGAGGAGCTAGATTACAGGCTTGTGCCCCTATGTTGAGCAGATAGTTCCCTTTTATTTCTTACCATAGTAACTTCTTACCTTCATAGCACTTACCACACTCTGTAATTACCCTACTTGTCTCTTTACCTTCCCATCACATTTTTTTGGAGGGGTGTCCGGTCGTGGGGCCTGAACTCTGGGCCTGGGTGCTGTCCCTCAGCTCTTCAGCTCAAGGCTAGTACTCTACCCTTTGAGCCACAGTGCCACTTCCGGCTTTTTTTTCTTTTTGCTTATGTGGTGCTGGGGAGTCGAACCCAGGGCCTCATGCATGCAAGGCAAGCACTGTACCACTTAGATACCTTCCCAGCCCCTCCCATCACATTTTATATCTCATAAGGGGAGAGACTGTGACTTAGCTGTCATTATCCTTACTGTTTAGCACCTGTAAACATTCTTTAACTGAATGTATGGGGATTGAAGTTATGGTTCAAATAGTAGTGTTTGCCTAGAAATCTTGAGTCCCTGAGTCTAATATTGCAAAGAAAAAACCAAGGAGCTGGAGGCAAGCCTCAAATGGTAGAACACCAGCCGTTAGAAAACACAAGCCAGAGAGTGAAGCCCTAAATCCACGCCCTAGTACTGGTGTAAAAACAAACAAAAGCCCACTGAATAATGATATGAGAAATAGCTTCCCATGAGTGAAAATCTTATCAGGCCAGATAATGAGAGTGCTTTGAAGATCTCATTTTGGTGGCATGGAAGATATAGCATTTTTCTGAATCAAAAAATTTAAATGACAAAAACCTGAATCAGCCTCTTCTCCAAGCCTGTTTCTCAGTCCTTAAAACAAGCTGGATTGTAACTACTTGGATTTCTACAAACTGTATTGCTATTTGTGAAGCTCCTTAACTATTACTATTACTAATACTATTATTATAGTAAACAATGCAGATGTTATTCCCATTTTTATCAACGGTCAAAAAGGTTAAGTAGGAAGTGGATGTATGGCTCAAGTGTTAAGAGTGCCCACTGTAAGCAAAAAAAATTGAGCAAGGGCATGAGGCCCTGAGTTCAAGACCCATACTGGGGTGTGCATGTGCGCACACATGCACACACTCATGCATGCATGCATGCACGCACGCACACGCCAGTCCTGGGGCTTGAATGTGGGGTCTGGATGACTTTCTTGCCTGAGCTGGCTTTGAACTGCAATCCTTAGATCTCAGCCTCCTGAATAGGAAAGATTACAAGTATGAGCTACCAATGCTGGCTCCTAATAGGATTTTTAAGGATGTAAACCTATAGAACAAGCACAGTGGCTCATATCTATAATTCCAGCTTCTAGGGACATTGAGATAATACGGATTACACTTTAAAGCCTGCCTAGGCAAAAACCTAGTAAGGACCCCATCTCTACAAAACCAGCCTGGCATGATGGTAACTAGACTGTAATCCGAGCTATAAAGGAAGTATAGGTAAGAGTAGGATCTCAGTTGGAAGCCAGCCCTTGTTAAAAATATAAGACCCTATCTGAAAAATAAAGCAAAGAAGGGCTGGGAGTATGGCTTAAGTGGTAGAGTATGTTCCTAGAAAAGTGTGAGACCTGGAGTTCAAAACTCAGTATTGCCTCCAAAATCTGAACTTGCATTTTAGTGAGTATTATCTTTTTTTCCTGATAGGTGCTCCACTTTGTGTTCTCAGTTTTCCATACTGTGACAAAAGGTTGCCAGGAGAAACCAAGTCCTGTTAGTTGTTATATCATAGAGATGGCAAAGAAGTATCAGCAATTCTCTCAGAAGGAGAAAATGAGAGTTGTGGAAGTAGTAGAGTCAGGCAGGAGGAAAGGAAATGTGGGAAAAAATAAGGTATTAACTCTACCTTGAGTCTTATCAAGGATTATGTCAAATTTGACATAGAAAAAAAATTGACATTGGAAAAAAAAGGCCCAAAGGAAAACAATGGAAAAAGATGAGCAGCACAGTCTAGGACAACAGTGATAAGGCTGAAGTTGTGTCATCTCAATAAGTCAATGCCAAAAACATTCTCATGACTAGTTCTGTCATTTGAGAAAAGGTGCTCAACTTGGCTAACATGCTTGGCTATAACAATTTTCAAGCAAATGTGAGCTGGTTGCACAGATTTAGATAAGGCCACAGAATTGCTTTGAAAGCAATCAGTAGAGAGGATGGTGACAGGTTAATGAATGGTCTAGGGATAGAGAGGGTTAATGAGTAGCATACTGGGGAAATTCTAAACCAACTACTGACTAAAGCCTGAATGATACCTTTAGCATTGATGAAATAGGCCATGTTTTCCAGTTGCTTCACCAGCACACAGTTGGTACTAAAGGGGACCATTGTAGAAAAGGCAAGAAAGCAAAGCAGTGGTTGACAGTACTCTTTTGTTGCATTGCTTCAGGGACCGAAGAAAATGAGACCATTGATTCTTGGTAAGTCATCCAGCCGATAGTATCCCAAGAATCTCCATTCTCTCCCATGCCAACCAGTGGGCATAAATGATCAGGGATCTGTTAATGAGTGGTTTTTGCTAGTGGATGCCAAGATGGAACAGGCAGATCGCTGATCCTCCTTCTTTGCTCACTTGGATATCAAGTGTGGTGTCTGCCCTCATAGTGTACTGATGTCCTGTCCTGCAGCCACTGAATTTTTTTTCTGCCCAGTCCTGGAACTTGAACTCAGAGCCTGAGCTTCTTTTGCTCAAGGCTGGTACTCTACCATCTGAGCCACAGCTCCACTTCTGGCCTTTTCTGTTTGTATGGTACTGAGGAATCAAAACCAGGGCTTCATGCATGATAAGCAAGCACTCTACCACTAAGCCAATGAATAATCCATGGTATGAAATGTTGTATGGGAGCCATTGCTTAAGGCTGGTCCTGCTCCACCTCAACAGCAGTACAGATCAAGGAAATGTGAACATCAAAAGGTTCATGGTGGTCAGCCAAGCAGTCGCAGTGTTGGAAGGTTGGCAGAAGGCAGGCATCATCCTCATGGAATTTAACGGATTCTGATGCAGAAACAGCTGTCAAGTGAGCCCAACATTGCCTTTGAAAAGATGTGACACTTGGTGGCTATTACCACATGTGTCCCAGATGAACTAAATTTCCAAGACTTGGTCACTGCAGATGATTATCTCATCATCTCCCCAGAGCCAATGGACACAGAGCCCATTAGGTGTGGTTGCTAGCAAAAATCTAGTGAAGCTGGGAATGAAGATGAAGAAGGAGCAGCTAGGGGTTTCTTTACCAGAACAGCTGGAAATCACCATCATAGACACCATCTCAGGAATTTAGTGCAGAAATTTAGTTCCCACTTCTGTAGGAATTCCAGATACTATTTTTGGACAGCGAAATGGCACAGATACATACATAATGACACAAAGTCTTACTGATCCCCAAAGTACAGATTTCCTCCAAACAAAATGTACTGCCTCTTTTATTTCAGAAAATATGGTTTGCCTTCATCGAGATGGCTCCAAAAGTGAAGGAAGCTCCTGCCTCTACCAGGGCCGAAGCCAAGGCAAAGACTTTAAAATCCAAGAAGCCAGTGCTGAAAGGCATCCACAGCCACAAAAAGAAGATACATACATCTCCCACCTACTAGTGGCCCAAGATGCTGCAGCTCCAGAGACAGCACAATATCCTTAGAAAGTGAGCCAAGGAGAAACAAGCTTGACCACTGTGCTATCATCGGGTTTCCTTTGACCACTGAGTCAACCATGAAGAAGATAGAAGACAGCAATACACATATGTTCACTGTGAATGTCAAGGCCAGCAAGTAAGTATGCTGTGAAGAAGTTCTCTGACATTGAGGTAGTCAAGGTCAATGCCCTGATCTGACTTGATAGCAGGAAGAAAGCCTATGTTTGAATGGCTCCTGATTATGATGCTTTAAGTTTTTGTTGCCAACATGCTGAGAAGGTGGCTCAGTGGTAGAGTGCTTGCCTAGCAGGCATGAAGCCCTGGTTTCCATTCCTCAGTACCACATAAACAGAAAAAGCCTGAAGTGAAGCTGTGGCTTAAGTGGTAGAGTACTAACCTTGAGCAAAAGCAGCTCAGAGACAGTGCTCAGGCCCTGAATTCAAGCCCCA
>NW_012267301.1:3058252-3102022 GCF_000151885.1 Dipodomys ordii
CTTTTTTCTTTTTGCTTATGTGGTGCTGAGGAATCGAACCCAGGGCCTCATGCATGCAAGGCAAGTGCTCTACCACTGAGCCACCTTCCCAGCCCTGTGATTGCTCTTGACAGAAATTGCCTAGAATTGATTTTAAGTTATTTAAAACTATACATTTATCATCAGATTTATATTAAAGTTTTTCTCTACAGAGAAAGTATACTTAATACCTTTAAAAATTCTAGTATCCCTTCTCAGATAAATATCAATTTCATTTTTAGAGGGTTCACACAGTATAACTCAGCATTGTGATGTAGTCTTTTCAACATGAACTCCTTCCCTTCCTGGGTAATTTGTGGAAATTTCAGAAACCCATGGCAATTCACCTATGCAGTTAATTAGTTGGAACAGGTATATATGTGTATATATATATATATATATATATACACACACACACACACACATACACACACACACATATATATCAGGTCATAGAAAGTATTGCTTATTCATCAAACAGAACAGTGTCACCGAAAAAGTTACTTTGATTTTCTTAAAGCTAATTTTAGATATTGTTCCTTTTAACAAGCTGGTATGAGAATTTGAAATACACAGAGACATAGCTATGTGTATATCTGTCTATCTAAATATATAGGCATATATTTATATACCTTTATATTTTATTTATATATAATCTATATATCTATCTATATAAAGATATAGATATATCAATATATTTATATATTTTAAATTTATATACTTATTTTTATACATCTCTATATATTTATATTTAATCTATTTATATATATCTGTATTTATTATCTACCTCTATAGATATATATTTTTTTGATTTAAGATAGGATCTCAATATGTGGCACCACCTGGCTTTGAACATGCAATCTTGCTGCCTTCACTACCTGAGTGAAAAGATGACAAGTGTGAGCCACCACATTAGAGGGGAGAGCAGGGTCACCTGGGTAAGACTTGTGGTGATATATCATTAGCTTCTCAGTTGCTCTTATTATCTTTTTGTGTCAGTATTACTGAAAATTTCAAATTCTTTCCTTCACCCTTCTCCTGCAGTTCATTGCACATTTTGGTAGTCTGTTGGCATCATGCCATTTCCCGTACCAGTGCCTGTAGTGGCTCCCAAATACCTTTAAAAAAAGACCTAGTTATTCAGCTGAGTTTTGGCACCCTCTATGTATTTCCAATTTGGTTGTTTAGAAAATTTAGAGCAGCTGGGCACCTGTGGCCCACACCTGTCATCCTAGCTACTCAGGAGGCTGAGATCTGAGGATCACGGTTCAAAGCCAGCCCGGGCAGGAAAGTCTGTGAGACTCATTTCCAATAACGCACTAGAAAAACCAGAAGTGGCGCTGTGGCTCCAGTGGTAGAGTGCTTGCTTTGAGCCGAAGAGCTGAGGGACAGCGCCCAGGCCCAGAGTTTAATCTCCACGACCCACAAAAAGAAAAAAAAAAAGAAAAATTTAGAGCATGATGCTCCCTGAATAAGCCATCATTTCCTTTGCTCCACAATAATTTCTGCTTGAGTGCCTCCTAAAAATTTTTTTACACTTAAACTACTGGGAATTTTTTAAGGAAAAGAAGTAGAGTTTCCAAATAAGAAATGCCAAGTACATTTTATTCCTAAAAAAATACTGAGAAATATAACCAATCATTAAATAGCTGCAATTGAATTATTTTATTCTAATATTTGAAAACAGGGTGTGGTGTAATTAACATTTCATAAAGAGAATAAATGAATACTTGTGGGACTGAGCAATTTATATTTGTAATTTACAGATTAAAGATCTCCCCTTGCTACTTGCTACTATGCGTGGTAATACTCATGAACCATTCATTGATAAGATGGAAATTCCCTTTACTGCCCCCATTAGACTAGACCACTATTGTACATCTTTGCCTCTGAATAGATTTCTACTATGATTGAAATCTAAGGTTCTAAGGTGTTTTTTATTTTGTTTTTTTTTTAAAGGAGAAACATATGGAAAAAAACAACAGAAGAACAGGAGGATTTGCTCAGGTCTTAGAGAAAGCAAAAGCAGTAAGAAAAACCAAACTAGCTACTCATAATTAACAGTGCTAGACCAGTCAGCTTGTGTGCCTTTGCCTGAATGCTTCACTCTACATCTTTTTTTTAAAAAGTAAGTTTATTAAGTGATTACATAAATTTCACAGATTTCACAGTATTGTGGGATAGTAATACTTAAAGTCACAAACACATTTTCACCTTTACAAGGCCAATTGTCATTATGGTGGTCTATAAAGTTTGTGAATTCTCTAAACTTTGACAATACGACTACCTCTTCCAAATTGTGTGATATGTACATTTCTTTCTTTTTGCTTAGTGTCAGCTGTTCCCTCTTTCCCTCTCATTCCCTCCCTCCCATCACTGCCCTTGAGTTGCTTAGCTTATTTTCATCAACACTCTACACCTTTTGCAAACTGCACTCCTCTTTTTCCAGACTTCCTTGAAGAGTTCTAGCATGATCTTTTGAAGTAGTATATACTTTCTCTATATACTATAGCTCTCTAAACTGTAAGCTTCATAAGAGCAGGGACAAGTCATCTTTCCCAACTTACTTATGATACCTAGGTACCAAGCTGGATACAAATTAACATTGCACCTTGTGTATACATTGATACGCATCAGAGCCACTTTTTTTTTTCTGGCATTCGAGTTTGAATGTAGATGCTTGTGCTTTCTCAGCTGGCTTGCTGGTACTCTACCATTTGAGCCATGCCTTTAGCTCTGCTTATTACTAGTTAATTACAGAGGGAGTCTCAGACATTTCTGCCTAGTTGAGTAGCTAGATTTTAGGTGTGAGCCACCTGTATCTGGTTACAATCTTTATTTTTAAAGCAACAGCCTTGCTTTAAAAATAAGATTTTCTGATTTTTACCAGAAAATGGTTTGGGGACTGTACTGTCCTCAAAATTCTTTGCGACTTGTTTTCTGTGAATATTATTTCAAATATAATTCCAATCAAGTTAAAGTTAGTCTTTGAAAATGAAGAGTTTTAAACATGGTGTTCAACCTGTGCTATTTTACCAAAAAACATTTTATTTATGCACACAGGACTTGAATCATGCTTTTATCTAAGTGCCTTATAGTGTCCAGTAAATATATCCTAAACTTTTTTTCTAATAACTGAAAAAAAGCTAACATTCTTGATCTATTTTACATGACTTATCTGGGAGATGAAAATCCTGTCCAAAAAAAGAAAGCTTTTATAGCTTATATTGGCATAGCTAAGCCTTTCATTAGAGTTTTGGATTTGGTACTTTAGTTTTAAATTAAAAGGGGTTGATAATACCTCTTTTCGTGCCTGCTTTCCTCACCAGCCCCTCTGTGGCTTCTACATACATTTCTGGTCATTCTAGCTCCATTAAGGGGCAACCCTATTTCTACTCCAGTTAATCTCCCTATGGCAACAAGCTAGGACTAAGTATCTAACTGGACTGTGCTCTTCAAGGGAACTAAAAAATGTATGGATGGGCCAGGCACTGGTGGCTCATGCCTGTAATCCTAGCTACTCAGGAGGCTGAGATCTGAGGATGATGGTTCAAAGCCAGCCCAGGCAGGAAAGTGTGTGAGACTCTTATCTCCAATAAACCACCAGAAAACCAGAAGTGGTGCTGTGGCTCAAGTGGTAGAGTGCTGGCCTTGACCTGAAGAGCTGAGGGACAGCACCCAGACCCAGAGTTCAAGACCTATGACCAACCAAAAAAAAAAAAAGTACCTGGTACAGACCAACTATTCTTTTTTGATTGTGGGACTTGAATTCTGGGCCTGGGCGCTGTCCCTCAGCTCTTCAGCTCAAGGTGAGCACGCTACCACTTAAGCCACAGTGACACGTCTGGCTTTCTAGTGGTTTAGAGTTGGCTTTGAACTGTGATCCTCAGATCTCAGCCTCCTGAGTAGCTAGGATTACAGGCGTGAGCCCCTGGCCCCTGGCTAGACCAAGTATTCTTTAAACATTATCTCGTGTCATTACTATTTATCCCTATTTGGAACTCACTCAGGGACTACCTTACACTTAACATTAAAATTCTGGGATTTAGTGTTCCAGATTGGTAACTCTAGGAGTTTGCTTTGTTCTGTTATTAAAAATGGCCCTTTCAGGGCTGGGAAGGTGGCTCAGTGGTAGAGTGCTTGCCTTGCATGCATGAGGCCCTGGGTTTGATTCCTCAGCACCCAAAGCCACCCTCAGCAGAAAAAGCCAGAAGTGGTGCTGTGGCTCAAGTGATAGCGTGCTAGTCTTGAGCTGAAGAGCTCAGGGACAGTGCCCAGGCTCAGAGTTCAGGCCCCAGGACCAACCCTCCCCCCCACCCCTTTCATTCAAAAGGATAGCATGATTTATTGATTACCTATTATTATATGCCCAGCACTGTTTGACTTATCATTCCATCTTTCTAAAAATATACAAAGTTCAAAGAACATAATACAAAATATGAAATGAGCTCAGGTAATTTCAAGGTTAGAGAGAGCAATTCATCAGGGTTGTATTATCTTTAAGTGGAATCTGGTAGCATATTTTGGCCACCAGAGGGCTCAGGTGGGCTATATAATGGGGATAGGTTAGCCAATGAAGAAACGTTAGGAGAGCCAATTGTGAATTTCTCTGATGTAGTAATGAGAATACAAGGGGGGGGGGGAAGGGAAGGAGGGAGGAAGGGAGAAAGGAACAAAGGAAGGAAGGAAAGAGTCCTTGGGGTTGGAGGCATGGCTCAGTTGGTAGAGTACTAGGCCAATGAGAGAAAGAGTCAGATACCTAGTTTGAGTTTCAGTCTCAAACTACACACATACAAAAATACAAAGGCAAAATAGATCTAGGATATGGCACTGCTTCAAACAATTAATCTGGAACTGCATGGAGTAACCTAATAAACATCTTTTTTTCAAATATAGATGGATACCAAAGTGCCCATGTAATTGAATAAATATGCTCTTGAAATTAGAAAGTGTCAGAGCGATCATTATGCTGATATATCCATACTTGCAGTAGTAATTTATTGGACCCATGTTACAGCCACTGCTAGCAGGGGCTCAAAGGATGAAGTACATGACCCCACCCTCAAGCTCAGTTAGCAAAGGAGATTGGTGAGGGAAGTTGAGCAATGTCACTTTAGTGAATATGTATAGACTGTCTAGGACTTTAGAACAGGAGCCCAAGAGGCTAAATGAGAAGAAAAGAATTCTGTAGATGACAAAACCTAGTCCTTCCTTCTTCAGATGGAAAACTGAGTCACCCAAAGAAAGTAATTGGTTTCTTAATGCTTCCCATCTATGATGACAGATATTTTTGTTACAGTTGGGGAAAATGAGTAAATCCTTCTCCAAATGTGAAGCGATGCTAATCTATCCATCTATCTACCTTCTTGAGACAGGATCTTGCCATGTAGCCCAGATCGTCCTGCTTCAGCCTCTTGAGTGCTGGGATTACAGGCATGTACCACCACACCCAGCTGAGTTGTTATATTAAAACTCACTGGTGCCTATTTTTTTAAGTCAGAATCTCCTGTAAAAAATAATTCAGACATAATATTTTATTAAGAGTAACAATTTATTAGCAAATAAAATGAATTCAACAATACAGTATCTTACATAACATACATTCTTCCAATGAAAAGGATATTAACCAATTTCTTCCCCTCCAATAAATTAGAATCTACCAGTTAACTCATCCATGTTACACAGACTTTAAGGCACTTTAAATAAAAAATACATAGTATAAAACATGTTCCCCAAAGTCATTGGCTTTGATGAAGGAAAAAAAGGCAGTGTATTTTTGGTAATTAGTCAAGAGTTGAGAATTTATTCATCCACCGGTCTCCCTGATGTCTTGATTTGTACACAAAGTTACAAAGAGGGAAAGGTAGGCTCTTTTGGTATGCTCACACTCATTTCTGAGGAAAAAATGATGTCATGGCAACATCATGACTCCAGTCACAATTCTCCAACTTCTTCGCATTCCAACTATTAGATCATTATAGGAATGGTGTATGCAACAGGAAGGAAAACCAGCCAAAATAAGTTTATGAAAGCTTTAAAGAATCATTCTGGCAGTGACTGCTGATGTGGCAAATTATAAACACAGTATCTTTAATAAAGGCATTTGGTATCCTTCACTATCCAGTCTTCAGAATTCAACATTCCTCTGAGTTTAGTTTACCAAGTTAAAAAAATTATATACATGCCAAAAAATTGATTTATTATAATGCTTTCTTTATTCTCTTAACTGTATTTAACACATTTACTTTAAATTTTCATTTACAAAACATTCTCTTTTTTAAATAGTCTTTATCAGGATAAAAATTACCTTACAAAAATAAATCTTTTAAATTCTCTACCCCTAAGTCTGAAAACCTTAAAAATTTACTTTTACCAGAGTACTTAAATAGTGTTTTACTTCCATACATAAGTTATAAGCCAATTGTTGTATTATTTTGCTCTGGCCCATTATAATTTTCATATAATGAGCACTCAAACTTATAATTCATGATTTTTTAAAATATAAAATAGTATGTGGAAGAGAAACTAGTCTGAAGCCTAAAGGCCTTCTAGATCTCTTTTCCTCTTTTCTGCAGTGTCATAAGCCTGGGTTTAAATAAGGTATTGCTAGACTAGGATTTGAGAGCAGAGAGCACAGAAATAGAAAAATTAAAGTCTAAATCCTATTTGGATTTTTACCATTTTGCTGTGGAATCTTTCCTGAATAGACCAAGCAACAGGGTCTCTTGTTCTGGCCTGATCAAGCCTTGGTTGAACTGACATGGGCTCAGCACCCTCCCTAAGTGCTCATTATGTTGTTTACTGAATACTACAGAACCAGCACCTGTTTCCAGTTCCTGACACAAAGATCAGTCCTCAGAAGTGGCTGGGGTGATGTCTACAGGTATCAAGATACTTCAGCTCATCTCCAAAAATATATAAAGGAATTTATAATGTTCACTAAGGATATCAATAGAGTACTGGGCACTGGTGACCTACACCTGTAATCCTAGCTACTCAGGAGGCTGAAATAAGGATCTCAGGTCAAAGCCAGCCCAGGCAGCAAAGTCCATGAGACTCTTTACCTCCAATAACTCCCCAAAAAACAGAAGTGGCACTGTGTCTCAAAGTGAGAGAGCACTAGCCTTGAGTGAAAAAAGCTCAGGGACAGCGCCCAAGCCCCGAGTCCAAGCCCTACGACCACTACCACTACCAAAAACAGAAATTGAGAGGGGTCACATTGCTCCTGGGACCTCTGGTACTCAATATAAATTCCCAAGCAATGCATCCCATCCCTTTTCTCTTTTTTACACAAGATGAAGGCAGCCCTGACCACACACTGAAACACCCCTGCACAGAATTACTCTTCTTTTAAAATGCAGCCATTAGCACTAAAACAATCTAATGAACTTATTATTTAAATCCTTAAGTCAAGACCACTTTAAGTTATTCACTTATGAAAAACTAGCTAGCCATCTGTCAGATGTCAGGGCACAGGGGGACACTACATCTATAGTCCAGGTTAGAGGGAGACATGGTATTCCAGAATAGGGGTTTGCCATAACCTGACCATGTGCTTCTGAGCATTCTGGAGCTTCTGTGAACCTGTGATGCTCCTCTTTTAGAAACAGCACTTTGCTCCCAGGTACGCTTCCAAGTCCTCATCCCTCTGTTACCTGGGGCTTGCCAGGGGCAGGACCCTATTCAGCTGGTTCCCATTCTCTCCCTTCATGGTAGGTGACAGGCATTTTAGTGTAACTCATTTCCCTTGCACAATGTCTCCTTGTGCACTGGCACACTCTGCCCTTTGCTTGTGACAGTGCTCCAACCTACAAACTCATTTTGACTAAATGATAACCATTTAAAGCCAGTTAGAAATGTGCTAATAAACAATGAGAAGATATTTTAGATATTCATGTTTGGAGTAGGCAGTACTGGTATTTTTCAATCAGTAAATGAAAACGTGTGTGTGTGTGTGAATTCCAGGTTTGATTCCTTTCAATGTAATCAAAAAAATTTAACAGTGGTACACCAGTGCTCATGCCTGTAATCCTAGTTACTCAGGAAGGCTGAGATCTGAGGATGGTGCTTCAAGACTTGCCTGGACAGGAAAAGTCCATGAGACTCTTATCTTCAATTAACTACCAGAAAATTGTAGCTTAAAGGGGCAGGGTGCTAGCCCTAAGCAAAAAAAAAAAAAAAGCTCAAGGACAGCTCCCAGGCCCTGAGTTCAAGCCACAATCAACAACAACAACAAAATTAACAGTGTGCAATATAGCCAGACCCTTCAACCCAAGCAGAGAGGATAAAAGATGAAAGATAAATTCTGTTGAAATCTTAATGGCCTAATGCTATTAAAAGCAGAATCTTTTGTTTGTGTGGCAGCAACAGGTACAAACCAGAACTTAATTCAAGTATTTGCTAATGGGATATATAAGCTCCAGGAACTATGTAGACTGAAAAATGCTAGACAAAGGGCAAATTCTGCTCAGCCTTGTAAGGGTTTTCCCAAGTGCTAACTGGACTAAGATTCTTGTCGGTGCTGGTGTTAGAGAATTACAGTTGTTTTAACATGTACTCATTACTTTTCAGAGTATTATACGTCTACAAGAGATTCAATTCAAATCTGGCTCAAGGAAAGGGTATGAGAAATTAAAAATAAATCTAAAATGTTCTAATTTTATAATTATAATTATTCACAAGGCTGTCAAGAAAGGGTAAATATTAGCAAAACAAAAACAATTGTAACCCCTCTGTACAGTATTTTCACAATAAAAAAAAAGAAATCATCACAATCAGTACTGTCTGAAAGTAAATGACCTTACATTTCTAAAATTCTAGGCCTAAGTTCTAAAGGATGTAAAAATTGAGATTAGACCAGGTACATACCTGTAACCCCAGCACTCAGACGCTGAGGCAGAAATATTGAGAGTTCCAGGCCGGCTGGGACTTCACAGTGAAACTGTCTCAAAAGATCAACAACAAAACCCTTCAGGAGACTAAGATCTGAGGACTGCAGTTCAAAGCCAGCCCAGGCAGAGAAAGCTATGAAACGCTTATCTCCAATTAATCACCAAAAAAGCCGGAAGCAGAGCTGTGGCTCAAGTGGTAGAGTACTAGCCTAGGACAGCACGTAGGCCTCTGAGTTCAAGTTCCAGTAGTGGCATAAAAAAAAGAAAAATAAGGAAAAAAGAAAAAAAACCCTTGGGACAAACTCATTTAAATATTACATCTAACATATAATGACCTAGAAGACAGAAATCCAGATTTTTCTATCCAGAAACTGCTCTGTTGTGATACTGGAAAGGTATTTTCACTGGGTGTGTGGTTTATATGTAGATCCAACACTTGGAAAGATGAGGCAGCAGGACTGTGGGTTCAAGGTAAGACTGGGCTACAAGAGAGACCTTATTTCAAACAGGCAAAAAGTATTCTCCATGTAAACAAATGGGAGAGCTCTATTAAGAGAAAAGAAGCACTGGCTGAACAGTTATGGAGCTAACAAGAAAGCTAAACTTATATGAATATTTGCGTATGATGGGAACCCTACATAAGGGTGCATTTCTCATAAATACCTATAAGAACAGCTAAACTGATTGTGTACTTTGGCAAGACGTGGCTAAATAATATCACATAAAAACACCCATCCTTAACTTTGGAGAATCTGCTTTTTCTTGCCTGCTAAGGCCCCAAACACTTAAATATCAGCTTTCAACATCAGATAGCTGTGCTTTTCCAAGGAAACTGTTCCTCAATTGGTTATGTGGAGCCAGCTAGCAAAATTAATATACCCTTAGAACTTGAGTTTCATGAATGTGATGCTTCTAAATCTGTCCTTATCATTTATTATACAGCAACAGGGTGAATGGCAAGCATCAGCATTAGAACATCTACAAATTAATCATGTCACTGCACATTTCTGCACACCTTTTTTCCATGAACATCAACTTCTATGTAAGAAAGATTGTCTGTCCCCAGCAGACCCTTGCCCTGGGGGGAAAGAGAAGGGAGGACCATAATTCTTTTTTCTTTTTTTTGCCAGTCCTGGGGGTTTGACTTTGGGCCTGGGCACTGTCCCTGAGCTTCTTTTGCTCAAGGCTAGCACTCTACCACTGGAGTCACAGTGCCACTTCTGGCTTTTTGTGTTTATGTGGTACTGAGGAATTGAACCCAGGGCTTCATGCATGCAAGTCAAGCGCTCTACCACTAAGCTACATTCCCAGCCCAAGGACCGTAATTCTTAAGGGAACCGTCACTCATTCCTTTCTGAAATCTGTCTGTGACAGTGTATCACAAACTAATTTAAAATGCTGTGAGAAACTGCTGAATTAGTATACTATTTTGTATGGCATGTGGCTGATATAAAACAAACAAACAAACACTAGTTTACAACAGATTCCATGGGAAAGCATACTAAGGTAACTGGAAGCTAAAACAGATCCATTTTTTCTAACCCTGCTTACCTATTTACCCTAGATATAATGGTGTGTCAGTTGTTCACAGTTGGTGTTGTGTATGTCAGGGTGGCTGTCAGGATGTGCCAAACCTGCCATCAGATTCCTCATGAGACTTAAGGCAGGAGTTCCCTGCCTTAAGGGAAGGAGGGATAGTGCTTTCTCCTAAAAGCTGGAGATGCTACTTCTGTGTGGAGACAGAGAAACACGGCTAAGAATAAACTTGGCTGGTTGACTGCTGGCATGAAAAGCAGGCACAATTCCCCTGCCTTCTTCCCTCTTTCTCCACAGAGCCAAGCAAAGGTCTCAGCACTTCCAAGGCATACCTCAACTTCTCCGTTTTACCTCTAGAGGAGGAAGAGCCCAAAGTACAGTCTTAAAGTAAGGTGGTTCAATTCAGTACACATAGACCACACCCAGAAATACCTCATACTATATGAGAGCCTGAAACTACAGCATTCTTTTCTTTTTGATTCTGCCCACTTATCAGCTCTGCTTCGTTTGAAAATGTAAGAACATTATCTTCAAAGGAAGAATTAATTTCAAGTGTGCAAGGATTTCCAGTTCCATAGTGGAAAATGTTGTGTACTGATACTTTATCTATTGGCTAGGCATTCTTTTTCCTTCCATCTATTTTATCTCCATCAGTCACTTATACCATTGAGAAGACAAACTCCTTTCTGGTTTTGAGATTCTACTGCAAATGCCACTGCTTTGTACACACTATAGAAAAGAAGGTTTTCTTCATCCTCTTTGAAATATTCTCCTCTGACCAGGGAATCTCTCACAGAAGGATTGCATTGAGCCAGCAGCACCTGGATGCCAATGGCTTCATAATCTCTGCGTACTTCTTTCAATGTTTGGATTCCTGCTGTATCTAGAAACTGTATTGCACTGCAGTCGATCACTACCGTGTGCAGCTCCACGGCGTCATGGGAAAGCTGCACTGAAACTTCATCCTGGATTCCACTTAAAGTCACCGTTTCCTCTTTGAGCTTTCTCTTTGCTGCCTTCTTCTGAGCTGCCTTTACTAAGACTGGGTTTAGTGTTTTTTTGTATAAAGCAGATTTAAAGGATTCTTTGTTTATGTAGTAGAGAGGGGCTATGAAGCGGAAAACTTTGATACCTGGTTTCGTCTGAAGGTTCTTGTAATCAGTCATGCATTCAAAGATTTCAGACTCTTCTACGAAGCCAAGCAATGAAATCTTTGGCTTCTGAGTGC
Source organism: Dipodomys ordii (assembly GCF_000151885.1). NCBI lineage: Eukaryota > Metazoa > Chordata > Mammalia > Rodentia > Heteromyidae > Dipodomys > Dipodomys ordii. The sequence goes on from NW_012267301.1 coordinate 3,069,926, forward strand.
GGAGGATGACACAAAACATAGAAAAACAAACCCCAATAAGCAAGCCTATTTCAGTGCTTATCAGAGCAGAGCACAGCATAGTAACAAACCATATAACTGTATCCATTTTGCTAACCCTCCACATCTTGGGCAGATCTCTGAATTTGCAAAGGGCTCCCCGGAGATTTACAATAGTGATCACCCCAAGCACACATTTCTGAAGGGAAAAGAATAAAGGAGCTATTACCAGAAGGACCAACAAAAGAACCAGGGCAGTCACCACAGCTGAAAGCTGGGTTTGGCAGCCTGTCGATTCCTTAACCAATGTTTTTGCAAGAGCAGCACTAGTAGTGATGCAGTGGAAGAAGGAAGGGATAATGTTGCAGAAGCCGATGGCATACATTTCCTGATTGGCTTTGACCGTGTAGCCATGCTTCTTGGCAAACATTTCAGAAAGGGATACAGTGATAGCAAAACCAATGATGGAAATGGCAATTGCATCAACAGCCACATTAGGAATTAGGTCCCAGTCTGGAGCTTTAGGTGGCATAAACCCAGTGGGAATATGTCCAGAGATACTAGAATTATAATTCTCATTTAATTTTCCAAAATGAGATGCTAATGTGGCTGCCACAACAACAATGAGTTCAGTGGGAATTGGTGCCTTGAGCTTGGACTTGAAGTGTTCATTGATTTCTTTGGTAGGCAAAAGGACCAAAAGACATAGAATGCTGGTGATGAGATCACAGAGATTGGTCTTAAGGATGTTTTTGAAGATATGTATCCAGGTGGTGATGAGTGAGCCCACGCCATTACTCCGAGGAAGGCTAAGACCAAGGAGATACTTGGCCTGGGAGGTAAGAATCGTGAAGGAGGCACCTGTGACAAATCCACTCAGCAAGGCATCTGAGAGGTAGACAGAGATAAAGCCCACTTGGAAGAAGCCCATAGCTACCTGCAAAGGAGGATACACAAGCATTAAATTTAAATGGAAAAGAGCTTCTAAATGCTCTATTATTCTGGCACTTCTTACAAGATGACAAACCACCAGATCATCAGAGCTAGAATAATGCAACCATACATCAAATATTTTCATTTTACAAGAACAGGAAACCTGCTCAATGTCACACTGTTATTCACTAGCTTAGCTGAGTCTAGAATTTAGGATTTCTACAATTTGACACAATGCTTCTTAAAACTTGTGTAAGGTTCAGATTTCTTCCAAAATGAAAATACTTAAGGTTCCACAAGAAAACTAAAAACTCAAATTGGAAAATTCTTCCAACTGAGAAACCACGTATAGGGAGTAGTGGCACAAACCTATAATCTCAGCAACTCAGGAGGCCATCAAGAGAATCATGGTTGGAAGCCAGTAAAAAAGTTAGTGAGACCTTCACCTTAACCAACAAGTTAGGTGTGGTACACCTATAAGCCCAACTATGCAGGAGGTATGGGTAGGATGATTGTGGTATGAAGCAGCATGGGACAAAAATGCAAGACTCTGTCTGAAAAATAACTAAAGCACACAGGCCCAGATATGTAGTTTAAGCAGAAGAGCACATGTCTAGCAAGCAGGAAGTCCTGAACTCAAAACCCCAATATGACATAAAGAAAGGAGAGAAAGAGGGGTGAGGGGAAGGAAGGAACAAAGAAAGGCAGCAGGCAGATACTAGTTTTCTCTGAGTTCTAAACCATTACTGTAAAAGTAAGTTGTTTTATTTTGTTGGCAATAGTAGGTCTGAATTCAGAGTATTACACTAGATCAGCATGCCTGCTATGCTGGCACTCTACAATTGAAACACACCCCAGCAGCCCTACTTTTGTTGGTTATTTTGGAGATGAGGTCTCATGGATTTTTCTGTCCAGGCTAGTTTTGAACTGTCATCTTCCATATCTCAGCCTCTGAGTAGTTAGGATTATAGGCATGAGCCACCAGCACTTGGCTAAAAAAAAGTTTTAATTTTACTTTATCTAATTAAAAAAATTAAATTCTGACCAAAATGTAATCATACTTTCAGTCATTGCACTTAAGAGAGTGAATGGGGTGAATATGATCAAAGTTCTTTAAAATTTACCTTAAAAATTACTAATTTCAGGGGGAGGGAAAGTGGGAGGAAAATGAGGGAAGGGATGATAAGTTTGATAAGACATGTACTCACTACCTTATGTACATAACTGTAACCCGTCAGCGCATCACCTTGACACAAATTTTATAAATCACTAATTTCATGCAGTGCAATTGTTCTTATCAAGGGTATACATGCCCATCTCATGGTCTTCCATGTTAACAGTAATACTGTAATAGCCTTACAAATACACCTTTTAAATTTCTCTTTTGCTTTTCCTAGTTCCTCAGAAGTTCATTGCACATTTTTCTTTCTTGCTGAGGAATAAATTCATCTGTACATCCCCTTCCTTCTGATTCCCTGATCCATCACCCCATAATAAAATACAACTCTTCCCCTCCCTGGCTAGTTCCAGAAATGCTGCAACAGAGGTTTCATATTGGCCCTGACCACTGGATGCTAACAGGCAGTGCCAAGACAGGCAGATTAGTGAATTCTATGGGAGAACCAAGAAGAACTTCATTCCTAGTCCTCTCTTCTGGATGACAATATGAAGCAGCAGCCCTCAACTTCACCTTCCCTCCCCAACAGTCCCCATTTGTACCTCCCTCACTGGAGCAATCCTAAGGGAAGGTGGGGGGTATATAGAATCTGAGAACCTGTACTCCCTCCCTACCACCTTGCCATCTTGCCAGGCTGCTCATGCTGACTCAGCCAATAGCCAGACACACATCATCTCAAGCTAAGCCAATGTTTCCTGATATACTAAGTGAAGTTTACTTGGTATCTGAGGAGAGTTTCTGGTCTGAAATTTTACAACCTGCCATCTGAAATTCACTGGTTAAGACAGACTAAGACAGGAAAGAAAGCCAGCCTTGCCCTACCTCACCTGTGGAGTCAAGGACTTGAATTTTGTCTCCACCATTCAAATATTCTGAGCACACAGCTATTAAACTGCTTTAATTGTTATGATACCTAAGAATCCCTTACAGATCAGAGATCTAATATAGTTTAATTTTTCCAGAAATATCCAATTGTTCCATCATTTCTTACCTGATAAACTCCAGCCAGAAAGGTCACAGTGCTGCCAACTTTAATTGCATAGCAGCTCTTGTCACATATCCTGTGTGACATATTATTTATTAATGTGCTCGCATTGGAAATCACTCCAAAAGAAGGAGCAATACCTGCAGTAGGATAGCCAGCTTTGTGCAGTTCTCGGTCAACTACCTCACCAATCATAAGGCACAGTACTCCAAAAATGCCCACAGAGATGTGACGGGAGGTGCCGAATAGGAAATAAATAATGCTGGCAAAAAAAGAGGTGTATAGCCCAAAGATAGGCTCTTGGCCGGCTAAGAGGGAATAAGCAATGGACTGGGGCACCAGTAAGATGCCCACAATCAGGCCAGACATCACATCTCCTAAAATGTTTCTCTTGAGGTCATATTTTGGGAGCCACCGCAGAACAGGCAGAAATTCATAAACCATATTTTTGGCTTTCGTTGGGCTACACTGGCAACTCTTCTGTAGCTTTTTGGTGATAAACTGTTTGATGCTAGTATTTGTTTTCTCTTGAGGCTCCAGATGGATCCCACGGTAAGATCTGCATTGATTGTCCGTCTCAAGTTGTTTGAAGTCAGTGCTTGTTTCTTTTTGGGTCTCCAGGGGGACCCCGGATGAAAAACTGTCCTTTTCTTCATCTGAGGCCCTCAGTGAAAGGTCATGTTGCTCCTCACTTTCTGAAGACATTTCTGGTGATAGATGGTTTAGCTTCCTGCCTCAGAGAAAATACAAAGTGTTAGCTTAAAAGCAATTCTCAGTGCTCACACATATGAATAATCCTATTTGCAGTTTAAGGGGAATTTAGTTTGGGAATACATACATACATACATACATACATATATATATATATATATATATATATATGTATTTATATATCTTTCAGCTACTTTCTTCAATTGAGCCTCCTTTTTCTTAGTCAGGGGAGAAAGAGAACAGAACACAACTATATATAGCTAAGTCAAAGAAAATCACGGGGTGACTTCCTAAGAGTGTAAACCACTAAGGTATCTTCTCCCGACTCCTGTCGTGCTTCCTCCACCAAAGCTATCAGGGCAGCTGGTCTCCTACTGTCCAAATATTATCAATGGTCTTCTTCCCATGGCTTTTTTTTTTAAACCTCCCAGATCCACTGCCAAATAGGATCTAGTCTTAAACCTGCACCTCTACCTACCAGTCCCTGATAAAAAGGAAGATGACACATGACCTTTTTGAGGCAGTTCACTAATTGGTGAAAATAAGTAGACAATAAACACTCGCAGAGCAAAGAAAAATGTTTTTAGCAATGTTTTAGCAGGGCAGATTGCATTTGCATCTTTCAGTAGTAGTCCCTTGCTAAGCAGCCAGGAGGAAAGAAGCTGCTAAGAGGTACTGAAGCTTACCAATTATCAAGAGCATGAGCATGGAAAGGTTGAAGGGGCAATGACTACTCCATGTGATGAAAAGCTTTGGTCCATTCCACTGGGTTTTAACATGGCAAGATCTTCCCTATGTCAGGTCCTACATGCATGCAAAGAGACACCTGACTATGCTAAATACACACTGTGAAACACAGGCTAAAGAGAGGAATAATAATAATAGAGGAATAATGTTCTGAACTTCCCTTTGGAGAAGGTGATGTTACATGTCTGAATCCTAAAGTACAAAACAAGTGCTGAAACTTACCTTTTGGAGCTATGGGAAAACAAAGACAAAAGTAACCAAAAAGGGAGAAGGAACCAAAAAGTCTTACAAAAACAATCAAAGAGGAGGGAAAAGAAGCAGGTTGTTAGAATGTGAATTGTTAAGTAAACACTTCACAAATCAGGGTCTTTGCATAAACTGTGAGCTTATTTACAATGCCAGCCATCTCAGCCTATCAGAATTTTAACCACTTTTTTTATCCTGGTAAAACTGGTACCTTTTCCAAGAAGCACTAAGCAGTCTCTCTAATCTAAATGAATCACTCCACTCTGCATCCCATGACTTTTGCATCTGCAATACCATACTAAATATATACTCTATTTCCTATAAGAGCTGGAGTCCTCCAGCTTCTGTAGGAAAGGACATCTTGTTCATCAGTGTACTCATCAGCAAGCAGAACACAGTAACTCTGAGACAGCAGGTTTACAAAATATTTAACAAAAAACCAAAACAAATTAGTGACAGCGTCCAGACAGACACAAAATAGAGAGAGGATTCAGGAAATTGTTTTGAAACTATATAAACATAGACCTTTGTGAGGTTCTAATAACCTAACATTGACATTCCACAATCCAAGATCCTATGTCCTGTTCAACCCCTGCTTTCACTGTATTTAATGCTGGTATAATTTGTGGAGGGGAAGGGAAAAAACAAATCGTTTAAATAGGGATACAGGTGGATCCATTGCCACAATGAAATGTACAAGTTGTTATGCGGAAAAACAAACTTTACAACTTTGGTGGGGGGGGAGGATCAGGGAGGGGGGCAGGGGGGTATGGGAAGGGATGGGAAGGGGAAACAAAGGAGGAGGCAACAATGCTTGATAAGAAATGTATTCGTTATCTTGCCCATGTAATTGTAGCCCCTCAGTACAGTATTCTCACAATAATAAAATAAATAAATAAATAAATAAGGTGTATTTATGTCAAACAACAACAATACAATTGTTATTTTAATGGTCTTGTGAAGCTGAGAAGGAAAATAAAGACTAGATTTAGATGACCACTGACCCTGAGCAAACAATCAGCCCGGTGGATGCACCAGCAGCTCTCCGTCCCTCAAGTGCAACTGTGGACTTTCTGCTCACTCCTGCTTCCTTGAGCTGGCTTGAGTTTACTTCTTATGGCCTATTTTGGAGCAGCTCTTGGTGATTTCCGGGTCAGGAGGTTTTTCCCAAGACTAAGATAAGAATGCTAATAGTGAAAAAAAAATAACAGGCTAATTAGTAAATCTGACAAAGGCAAAGAAAAATATCAACGAACTCAAAAGCCCATCAATAGATATGAACTAAAAGGAAACAATTTAAATAATAAGAGCAAAAACCTTCAAACCAACACATTAAAAAAACCAAAAAACTATTTTTGTGCCAGTCCTGAGGCTTGAACTCAGGGTCTGGGCACTGTCCCTGAGCTTCTTAGGCTCAAGGCTCTATCATTTGAGCCACAGCTCCACTTCTGGTTTTTTGGCTTTGTTTTTTTTGTGTGTGCTTAATTGGAGATAAAAGTCTCACAGACTTTCCTTCCTAGGCTGGTTTGAACCTCGATCCTCTGATCTTAGCCTCTTGAGTAGCTAGGATTACAGGTATGAGCCACTGGTACTCCACACATCAAAATTTAACATATGCACACTTAGAATTCCTGAAGGAAGAAGAGCGAATGGGCAAAATGTTTGAATATTACAATGACCAAGAATTTTCTAAAATTATTAATGCTGAATTACAGATCTAAGAATCTCAGAGAATACTCTGTGTGTGTATACAACACACACATGTAATCCAAACAAAACACTGCCCCTGCATATATTCTAGCTGCTACAAACAACAGACAGAAAATCCCGAAGACAAAGAAAAAAAAAGTCGTTATTTATTATGAAACAGTCAAAAGCTATAGCCAATTTCTTGGGTAAAATGAAGGGGAAAAGATGGTAAAATCTTATCTTAAATACAAAAATAGAACTTTTAGTTATGGATGGCAGCCCATGCCTACAATCTTAGGTACTCAGGTGAAGACTGAGAGGATCTCAGTTTGAGGCCAGTCCAATCAAAAAAGTTAGCAATCAATAAGTTACATATGGTAGTGCCAATCTGTGGTGCCAGCTATGCCAAGTGGCCATAGTTTGGAGGCTTAAGGTCTGAGGCTGGCTTTGGGCAAAACTGTGAGACTCACTTGGAAAATACTGAAGCAAAAAAAGGGCTGAAGGAATAGCTCAAGGGGTAGAGTGCCTGCCTAGTAAGGTCTAGGTCCCATGTTAAAACTCCAGTACTGCTCAAAGAAAAGAAGAGAAAAGAAATATAACTTTTAATGCAAAAGTCTAAATCTAGAAATAAAAATACTTTTATTTATGGAGAAATAAACTTTCTCAAGTCAGTTGCCAGCAGCCCATACCTGTAATCCTAGCTACTCAGGAGACTAAGATCTATAGGATCATGGTTTTAAAGTCATTTTTGGAAGAAAAAGTTTGCTAGACTCCATCTCTAATTACCCAGCAAAATGCCAGGCGGAGATGTGGCTCAAGCAGTAGAATGCCAGCCATGAGGCAAGCAAGTCATCCAAGCACAAGGCTCTGAGTTCAACTCATTTCACCAGCCACTCCCTAAATTTATTTTTCTCAAATAAACAGGAACAGTTTATTAACAGTAGATTAATACCATACTACTATATATCCATACATATATACACACACATACATATGCACACATACATTATAGGGAGATTTTTGAAAGAGATATTTGTTGCTTTATTAGAATGGTATTAGGTTTTAATTATACCAATATGGGTAACAAAAGTATTATTTACTTTGTTTTTTAATAAAAAAATAGCACTTAATAATAGGTACCCCCTCAGAGCTGGGGACCAACCTTAGGATATTGCACTTGCCAAGCAAATGCTCTTCCACTGAACTAAATCCCCAACCCCCCCATAATTTTTTTTAAATGACACTTTTTTTCCCTCAAAGTATAAAATATACATAATTGTACATTCAGAAGCATACAATTCAAGAAGTACAGAACTGCCTACATACCAATAAACCCCATCAAATCTTGGATAATTCAGTCTTATACAAACTGTCAGAGCAAAAACAGAACCCAAACCCTTTTCTTTTTGTTACAGAGGTTTTGAACATTCAACCTAAGTACAAAAAAATCTTTTGGTTCTCTTTAAAGCTTTATGTTGACACTGTTATTAAAATGTTCCTTATAATCATGTTTGACCTTACTATCTCAGGTTAGGTTTAAAACCTCAAAAGCAAGGCTGGGAAGGTGGTTCAGTGGTAGATGCTTGCCTTGCATGCATGAGGCCCTGGGTTCGATTCCTCAGCACCACATAAACAGAAAAAACCAGAAGTAGCGCTGTGGCTCAAGTGGTAGAGCGCTAGACTTGAGCTGAAGAGCTGAAAGACTGCACCCAGGCCCAGAGTTCAAACCCCACGACCAAAAAAAAACCCAAAAACAAAACTTCAAAAGCAGTTTTCTAGACAAAAGAGGTAATCAGGAAGCTTTTCTTTTGCACCCATAAAACTAGGAAGCCAAATTTACAACATGACTTCAAACACTAGATTATGACAACAACTGCTAGATCCAATTTCTTCATAATCCTTATCACCTGAACACTTTGCAGAGCTCAGCTGTGGAAGCCAACATTGAGCCTCCAAACCAAACTGCTTGTAATAACATGTATGTCAATCGGCTTTGGCTTTAGGTTACCACCACCCAAATCCTCACTTAATTTCACCCTGGCATCTACAGTTCTTTTCAAATCTCTGCAAGTGATGTTAAAACATGGTTGAACCTCCAAGACAATGTAATTCTTGTATATAAGACACCTGACATCATCTACTCCAACTTCTGAAATAAGTTGTGACAAGTGCGTATTAACAAACTCTGGATGAAAAGGATTTCAGGTCCCAAGAATCTCTCATAACTACATCAAAGGAAAATTCTTTCTTTGAGATAATGTTGATTCAATGCTTTAATTCACTTTGACTCATTTTTGTCATTGCTGAATTTACTCTAGGCAGGCCTTACTGTAGCACTCTTTTACGGCCTTATCTTGAAGTATTTCTACTTCTTAGACTCTCAGTCATTATTGAATAAACAGCATATCTCATCCTGTAACTGGAATGTGTTTAAAATAGCTACCAATCACCCTTCAACCACAGGAATGTCATGAGTGGCAATGTCTCCACTTTAACCACCATGCCAGTCAGCAACTGTTTTATTTGTCTTAACATCCAGGATACAGTTAAAGCAAGAAAAGCCTATGTAAAAAAAAAAAAAGAAAAGCCTATGTAGTGATATATAAGAGGGATGCAGAAGTACTCAAATATTATTTAAGCTGTCTATTCTGTTATCTGGAATAGTCAGTGGAGATCCAGTTAAGAGAATAATGAAGCTGGGTGTCCTTGGCTCATATCTATAATCCTAGCTACTCAGAAGGCTGAGATACAAGGATCATGGTTTTAAGCCAGCTCCAGCAGGAAAGTACTTGAAACTCTTATCTCCAATCAAGCACCAAAAAGCCAGAACTGGAGCTGTGGCTCAAATGGTAGAGGTATCTGCCTTTAGAGAGAGAAAAAAAAGCTAAAGTACAGAATCCAGTCTTGGATTTAAGCCCCAGTACTGGCACAAAAGAGGGGGGTTGGAGGGGCACAGAAAGAAAGCAGAGAGAGAATATGATCTTCAGATTCTGCCTTTAATATTTAAAGATCGTTTGTTTCATAAATCTTTATCAAGTCCAAATCTTGTACTAGACCATAACGGTTTGATTACTTTGCTGCACATGTAGGTTTTTCTATTGATGAAGTGTAGGTCATCACCACCTTCCATTGCCTGCCTCTGAGTTTGATTGCTACTGTTGCTGACTCCCAAATAGCAATACAGCATGGGATGAGCTGTGGTTCTGTGTTCCTAGCTTATCCTAGTTTTGTGTATGATACCAGCTGGCAGGAGTCCTGCCATCTTCCTTCTCACTACTGTGGCTACTGCCACTATCTCCTCCTTGCTGTCTGGGAGTTGGGCAGCAGGGGGCAGGGAGTAAGATGATCACAGGTTGGGTCAGCAGTTACCATTTCTGCCATGAAGATGATAGCAGACAAATTCCATATATAAAATAAATCTGCAACAATATCACAAAGAAGAAGAGGGAGCTATAAAGTCTTATGTTAGATGTAAAACGTATACTGTTTGAAGGTGGGCTATGATTAATGATGTGCATTATAAGGGCTGGGGATGCAGATTAATGGTACAGCAGTTGTCTGGTATGCTTAATGCCCTGGGTTCATCCCCAGTACTGAAACAATTACACTGTAAACTTTAGGGTACCCACGAAATTTTGAAGATATAAATAAATCAATAATGGAGATAAATGGCATGATAAAAACTCTCAACTAGGGGCTGGGAAGGTGGCTCAGCGGTAGAGTGCTTGCCTTGCATGCATGAGGCCCTGGGTTCGATTCCTCAGCACCACATAAGCAAAAAGAAAAAAGCCAGAAGGGGCGCTGTGGCTCAAGTGGTAGAGCGCTAGCCTTGAGCTGAAGAGCTGAGTGACAGCGCCCAGGCCCAGAGTTCAGGCCCCACAACCGGACCCCCCCCCCAAAAAAAAAAACAAACAAAAACTCTCAACTATGGGGGCTGAGAATGTGGCTTAGTAGTAGATTACTTGCCTAGCATGCATGAAGCCCTGGGTTCAATTCCTCAATACCACATAAACAGAAAAGGCCAGAAGTGGCTCTGTGGCTCAAGTGGTAGTGTTAACCTTGAGCAAAAAGAAGTTCAGGCTCTGAGTTCAAGTCCCAGGACTGGCCAAAAAAAAAAAAACCCCAAACAACAACAAAACCCTTTCAACTCAAGAGAAGGTACAAAAACAAAACAAAATGAAATAAACTGAAAAAGCTGGCAAGTTAGCAGAATTTAATCCAATCATATAAATGATCACAATGTAAGCTGTCAAAATATGACAATTAAAAGACTGGAAATAAAGACAGTCTGAAACTGTTTTGTTAAATGACAACTCCTCTGTACAACTAAAGATCAAAAACAAAAAACAGGGTAAAGTTTTAAAAAATAAATAGACAGATTGGCCAGGTGCTTGTAGCTCACACGTGGAATCCTAGACACTCAGGAGGCTAAAATCTGAGGACTGTAGTTTGAAGCCAGCCCAGTCAGGAAAGTCCCTAAGACTCTTATCTCTAAAAAGCCTCAAGTAGAGCTGTGGCTTAGTCGTAGAGGCCTTAAGCAAAAAAGCTCAGGGTCAATGCCCAGGCCTTCAGTTCAAGCCCCTATAAGGGCACACACACACAAAAAAAGACTGTTCAACTGCTTAAATAAGACCCACTGAGGGTGGGTTGAGTGGCTCATCCAGTAGAGTTCCTGCTTAGTAAGTATAAGGCCCTGAGTTTAATCCTTAATATCTCAGAAAACAATAAAAGAAGACCCAAGTAAACGTAAATAAAACCCCACAAAACCAGAAAATATGTACACACCTCACATACAAATACCAATGTTCCTAACAGCATTTTTCACAATAGCCAATGGTAGAAACAACCCAATAGTCCATCAATAGATGAACAGATAAAATACAAAAAAATTGATAAGGATTTAGAGGACTTGAGCAATGTTCTTGATGAAGCTGAAATACACACACACACACACACACACACACACACACACTCTATCATCATCATCCTACCCAACAACCACATATAGATTTTCAAGTGTCTACATAATACTGGTACTGAAGCCATAAATTTAAAATAATCCTTTCAGACAAAAATCTATTTTTCTTTTTATTTATTTATTTTTAAAAAAATTTTTTTGGGGTCTGGTCGTGGGGCCTGAACTCTGGGCCTGGGCGCTATCCCTCAGCTCTTCAGCTCAAGGCTAGCGCTCTACCACTTGAGACACAGTGCCACTTCCAGCTTTTTTCTTTTTGCTATGTGGTGCTGAGGAATTGAACCCAGGGCCTCAGGCATGGAAGACAAGCGCTCTACCAGTGAGCCACCTTCCCAGCCCTATTTTTTCTTTTTTTTTTGGTTGGTCATGGGGCCTGAACTCTGGGCCTGGGCACTATCCCTCAGCTCTTCAGCTTGAGGCTAACAATCTACCATTTGAGCCACAGCACACTTCCCGCTTTTTCTGCTTATGTGGTGCTAAAGAATCAAACCCAGAGCTTCATGCATGCAAGCACTCTACCACTGAACCATCTTCCCAGCCCACAAAATATATTTTCTGACCACAACAGAGTAGAAAATTCTCCAACAGAAAAATATCAGAAAATCTCCCAAATATTTGAGATGTAACGTAATTCAACATAACTCAAGACTCAAAAACATCAAAAGGGACAGGAGTTTTATCTGCCATAGCCCAAAGAGGGAACAACCTAAAATGTTTTCAAGAGGTGAACAGATAAATAAATGGCGCTATATTTATGTATGGATTACTGCTTGGCAACAGAAACGAATACATTATTAGGAATAATATAAAAATAGATTATTGACACAACATTGATAAACTCAAAATAACTACTATGTAGAGTGCAAGCCAGACACAAAAAGGAATATGTACTGTATGACTCCATGTATATGAAATAACAAGAAAGGAAGATCAAAGGTTGCTTCAGAATAAGGAGTGGAAAGGGAAGAGGATTAAACATAACAAAAGAGCATGAGAATTCTAGCAACAGTAAAATGGGTATACACACAAGCTTTATATAGACCACATGTAGTTTATTACATGATTACTGTAGATTACATGTACATTATTGTATAAAGCAAAAAGGTTTCTTGTTTCTATTTTAATACTGTTATTCTAAAATAAAACCTTGCTAAAACTTCCAAAAATGTTTTTTTTTTCAAATTATAGTGAAACAAAAAAATAGGACCGCTTCAATGGATACATTTGATAGAATCTCTTTTCCTAAGAAGGTCTAGCCATTTAACACTAGCTTGAAAGTGGGTATAGTGGTACACATCTGTAACCCCACCACTTAAAAGGCTGAAGCAGGAAGATCACAGCTCAAGGTTCAAGGTCAGCCTGAATTACAAAGACATCGTCTCAAAAAAAAAAAGGAAAAAAGAAAAAAAAAGTTTCATATCCTGCTATGAATATTATTTGTTTTATATATATATATATATTTCTACATGCATTCTTAAGTAACCACTTTTAATACATAACAATCTAATACCACTTGCTGTGAGTGTCAAAAGAAAATAAACCTGGTTTTGGATCACAGGACTGTAGAGCTCGAGAAAGATGAAACACAACCCTCAATTCTGTTGGGTAAGGAACAAAATAGCAATTGAATCGAGCTGGAGCTAAGATCCAAATATCCTGATCCCTGCCTAACCTTTTCCCTCTAATAGCTAACTCAGTTTCTCTTTCAGTGTAATTAGGTATTACAGGAAAACCCCAAACAGTCTAGAGGACTAAAGTTTGTGAAAGTGTTCTTCACATCAGCTTAATACTAATGTGAAAAAGGTTGCTTACCAAACTAAGTCTCTCCTCTAAAATGGAAAAATCTAAACTAAGCTGGAATAGGCATGAACTACATAAGTTGGCAATAACTTTCCAAGTACTGAGATTTGAAGCCAGCCTGGACAGGAAACTCTGATACTCTTATCTGCAATGAACTTCCAAAAAGTTGGAAGCCTTGAGCAAAAAGAGCTCAAGGACTGTACCTAGGCCCTCAGTTCAAGCTCCCCAAACCACACACACACACACACAATCGACAGAATCTCTCTACAAATGAGCCACAACTGCCTCTTTGGTTTCCTCTCATGATCAGAGGGGTCCCACCACCAGTGGCCTTTGCTTCCATTGTGCTATACTCTTGTATTTCCTGCTACCTCCAGCTATCTTTAGGTACTGAGATAGAACCTGGGCCTTGAGTGTTAAGCACCTGCCCTAACACTGCGCCACACTGCCAATTCCTCTATCTTGGTTCATTTTTAATCCTGTAAGGCTCACTTCAATGTCACAGGGTAATGGGGAATTAAACTTCTTAGGATATACATCCCCAATATATTAAATATAACTATTTAGCAGTCAAGTTAACATGTCTCTACAGCACATTCATAAGCAGTCATCCTTATTTATACTGACCTATATCACTTGACTCAACACCTCTCACTGGGTGTGTATAGTTCCACTTATTTTTACTGAAGTAACATTTATTTACTTGAAACACCTAAGTTTCAAGTAAATAAAATGAGAAGACACCCCTATTTTCCAGTTATCACAATTAACGTTCATTTGTCTGTACTACAAAAGAACCACCATAAGGCTTTTTATCATTACATATTATCATTATATATCATATTATCACATACTGTTTATAATATTAAATCCAATCTAAGGTAAAAAGAATAGTATTACCCAAGAGGAAAATAATTTAATGTACATCTATGAGCAGGTTGTTTCTTATACAGTAATTCTTGCAGACATCTTCCACTTTCCTCCTTAACAAATTGAAAATAGAGAATGAATTCCTATTTCCCAGTGTGAGACAGAGCAGGGCTTAGCAACTTGCTCAACTGGTAGAACCAGACTTTAAAACTTCACCTTCCAATTTCCAAGTTTATTTCCTTTCTACAAAAACCACATTGCAGAGCTAGGAGTGTGGTTCAGTGGTAGGGTGCCTATGTAGCATGCACGAAGCCCTGGGTTCCATTCCTAAGTACCACATAAACAGAAAAGGTGGAAATGGCACTGTGGCTCAAGTGGTAGAGCACTCACCTGAGCAAATAGAAGCTCAGGGACAGAGCCTGGGCACTGACTTCAAGCCCCAGGACTGGTAAAACAAACAAAAACAAACAAACCACATGGCAGCCACACATTGATCCTAGCTATTCAGAAGGCTGAGATCTGAAAATTGCAGTTTGAAGCCAGCCTGAAACCAGTCAGGGCAGACAAATCCAAAAGAAACTCTTATCCCCAATTAGCAAAGAAAAGGAAGTAAGGGTGTGGCTCAAGTGGTACAGGACAAATCAACAGTGGAAAAAGCCTAGCAAGTGCAAGGCCCAGAGTTGATGCACACACAAACAAGAAAAACAAAGCCACACTGCTTCCAAATTAATTTCTCTGTAGATATGTTTTAGTAGCTAGTTCAAAGTATTACTTTAAAAAACTACTTAAAAAAAAGCTTTCTAGCTGGGAACCAGTGGATCACTCCTGTAATCCTAGTTACTCAAGAGGCTAAGATCTGAGGATCTCAGTTCAAAGACAGACTGGGAAAGTCCATGAGACTCTTTTTTTTGGGGGGGGGTCCGGTCATGGGGCCTGAACTCTGGGCCTGGGCGCTGTCCCTCAGCTCTTCAGCTCAAGGCTAGCACTCTACCACTTGAGCCACAGCGCCACTTCCGGCTTTTTTCTTTTGCTTATGTGGTGCTGAGGAATCGAACCCAGGGCCTCATGCATGCAAGGCAAGCACTCTATCACTGAGCCACCTTCCCAGCCCTCCATGAGACTCTTATCTCCAATGAACCACTAGAAAATGAGAAGTGATGCTGTGGCTCAAGTGGTAGATTACTTGCCTTGAGCTGAAGAGCTCAGTGACAGTGCCCAGGCCCAGAGTTCAAGCCCCACTACTGACCAAAAAAAGCTTTTTTTGTGCAATACTGAGACTTAAGAGTCTTGACCAGCTGAGTAATACTTTCAGCCACTTTTGCTTTTAGGTTATTTTTCAGATAAGGTCTTTGCCTGGTATAGCCTCAGAAGATGTTCTTCTCTATGCTTCCTGGGTAGGTGGGATTGCAGGTATGAACTATAGTTGTTGAAAGTTTCATTAACTTTTTGTCCAAGCTGACCTCAAACTAGGATCTTCCCCATCTCCCTTTCTTAAGTAGCTGGGATTACAAGTAAGTATAAGCCACCACACCTGGCCTCTTGGGTCTTTTTAGTCATTTTAATGAGTGAAAGTAACAAATTGGTTACAGTGGGTTTGGCAAAAGACAAAGACTAATTGTGTGTGTGTGTGTCTTACAGTGGGTTTGGCAAAAGACAAAGACTAATTTTGTGGGAAGTGTGTGTGTGTATAAACTGGTAACAGTTTCCTTCTTTTTTCTGGTAGGAAAAATAATGCTTGGTAAGAATAATTAGAAGCTCTGACAAAAGTCAAGCAAAGCACACAAGCTCTGGCTTCCCCATGCTTTCTTTCTCTAACTGGAATGCCTCCAGAACTATGTTCATGGCTTAAACCCTTCTCTTTTAGTCTTTGCAAATGCCACCTTACCAATCAGTTCCTTCACAGACACAGTATCTAAAACAGCACCACTGCCATTTCCATGCCCACATCCTGTACCCACTGCTGCCCTGCACTCTTTTTTGTTTTTTTTTTTGGGGGGGGGTCTGGTCATGGGGCCTGAACTCTGGGCCTGCGCACTGTCCCTCAGCTCTTCAGCTCAAGGCTAGCGCTCTACCACTTGAGCCACTTCCAGCTTTTTTCTTTTTGCTTACGTGGTACTGAGGAATCAAACCCAGGGCCTCATGCATGCAAGGCAAGCGCTCTACCACTGAACCACCTTCCCAGCCCCTGCCCTGCACTCTTAACCCTTTTGTTTCCTTAATTTTCTCCATGACTCTTCTTTTTTTTTGGTCCAGTCGTGGGGCCTGAACTCTGGGCCTGGGCGCTGTCCCTCAGCTCTTCAGTTCAAGACTAGGACTCTACCACTTGAGCCACAGCGCCACTTCTGGCTTTTTTCTTTTTGTTTATGTGGTGCTGAGGAATCGAACCCAGGGCCTCAGGCATGCAAGGCAAGCGCTCTACCCCTGAGCCACCTTCCCAGCCCTCTCCATGACTCTTCTGCAGTTCACTTTTTAAATTTATTTATTTGTTTATTCATTCATTCATTCAGTTGTAGAGCTTGAACTCTTGAACTCTGGGCCTGGGTGCTGTCTCTCTGCTCTTCAGCTGAAGGTAAATGCTCTACCACTTGAGTCACAACGCCACTTCTGGTTTTCTGGTGGTTAATTGGAGATCAGCATCTCACGGACTTTTCATGCCTGGGCTCACTTTGACCCTCGATCCTCAGATCTCAGCCTCCTTAGGATTACAGATGTGAGCCACCAGTGCCTGGCTCATTTTTTAAAATTTTATCTTCCTCCTAAGGGCAATGAACTACTCTTTTGGTAGAAATTGTATCTGGGCTGCCTTGTTGGCTGGTACCTATTAAATGCTTCACAAATATTTGCTTGGTAAATGGATGAAACAGTTTAACAGGTTTGCAGAAAGGAAAAAGGGGTGTTACTTTTTCCATTCTCAACGGACTCACCAATTGTTTCCCTCTATTAACACTCTCCACACCAAAACCAAGCTGTGTCAAGAAATTTCAATTTCACAAGCATCTATCTCGGCTTCCTCTCCCTACAAGTGTAATGCTTATTCTCAAAGCTTACCTCCATTAAGCACAATTTGGAGAACTCCAAAGCCCTGAATATGTTCATCTCTAGGTTTTCCTCTAGGAGGCAGCACATTATAATATTGCACAATGATTTTCAAATAAGAGCTATTAAAATATGGATTCTTAGGCCTGCTCCAGCAAAGCCAAGGTTGAGATGCAAGTCTCTGCAAACAAATGATGTTGAACTAACAAGCTCAGGGCCACACTTACCAAATCACCGGGGCATGTTCTGCCAATCATATCAGATCTCTACTCAGATCCCAGCTACACTATTCTGCAGCATTGGGTGAAAACTACTTAGCATCATTGTCTGACCTGTGAAATGGGATCATTGCCAAGTAACTTGTAGGATTTGTTTTAAAGCTAACACAAAGTACCTAGTATAGTGCATGGTGCATAACTACTCAAGAAATGATAGCTATTAGTCTCTGATTCCTGAGTTTCTTGGGCCCTAAAAAGTTAACTGCTTTGACCCTCCATTTTTTATTGATCCAATTTCCCTTCCTTCCCTCCCTCCTGATCCTTCCTTCCTTCCACTTTGTTTTTTTGCTTGGGCTGGCTTTGAATCTCAGTCCTCCTGATCTCAGCATCCTGAGTAGTTAGGATTACATGCATAAACCACTGGTACCCAGATCCAATTTTCAAAAATAAGAATTTTGGAACACAATACTAGATATCATACTTGTTCAAAAGGTCATATAAAGAACCATTAGATCCAGTTGTGGTGACCCATGCCTATAATATTAAATAAGCAGGAAACAGAAGTAGGAGGAGCTCAGTTCAAGGCCAATCTGGGTAAAATATGAAGGCACTTACTGAAAAATAAACTAAAGCAAAAAAAAATGTGGGGGCATGACTCAAGTTAACAAAGTGAGGTCCTGAGTTCAAAACGCAGTCTCACAAAACATCATCAGCAACAAAAACATGGGGCTGGGGGGTGCCACTCAGAGGTGGAGCCCTTGCAGGGGCCTTGGCTTCAATCCCCAGCGTCCACCCCATCTTCCAAAAAGAGCCATAAAGTCGGTCAGTGCAGGTGGCTGATGCCTGTAATCCTAATTTAGGAGACTGAGATCTGAGGATTGTGGTTCAAGGCCAGTCAGGCAGGAAAACTCTCTGAGATTCTTACCTCCAATTAACCACACACACACACACACACACACACACATACACACACACGAAGAGCAATGGCTCAAGTGGTTGAGTGCTGGGCTTGAAAGAGGAAAAAAAAAAAGCTCAGGGACAGTGCCCAGGCCCTGAACCCATATTAAAGTGGAGAGGAGAGAGGAAAGAAGAGGGAGAGAGGAGAAAGGAGAGGGGGAGAAGGGAGAGAGGAGAGGAAAGGCAGAGAAGGGGGGGGAAGGAGAGGGGAGGGGCAGAGGGGGAAAGAGGAAGAAAAACGTTGGGGGAAGGTACTGGAATGGGTGCCAGAAAGGAGCCCAAGTTCTGAACCGTTAACTCCCTAATGGTCTCGAATCCGTGCAAGCAAGGAACCCAGCCTGATAAGTCAAGGAGTTGGGAAGAACTGGGTGCAAATGACTTGCTGTGTAATTTCAGGCGCGGCCCCGGCCCGTCTTCTGCTCCCTTCCACCCGCAAACAATTCCAACTTTACTTTCCGCGTCAGGGAGCCATGCGCGCGCCTGACCACAAGGCTGACTTGAACACGCAGGACAGCCAGGCTCACCTCCTCCCCGGCCCAGGCCCAGGCCCAGGCGTGCCTCCCCGCTCCAGCTCCGGGGACCCGGCGGGTACCGCACTGGCCTCGGCGCAAGGTGACATCCACCGGGCTCCGTGCGGGTCACCACCCCGGTCCCCGCCCACCCGGCGGTCGTTGTCCGCGGCTGCCAACCACCCGGCCCGAACGCCCTGCGCGCGCCGGGCTCCGGACAGCCGGCGCCGCCCGCCCCTGGTCCCCTCACCTCGGGGGTCGGGGCCGCGGAACAGCAGCCCGGGGCGCGTCCTCCAACCCGGCCGAGAACCGGGATCAAAACGGCGCCCGCAGAGGTAGCCCGGCCCCTCTCCGGTCTCCCTTTAACTGGGCGGTCCCATTCCCCGCCCATGGCCCAGCCCCCGGAGGAGGCGGGACCCGGCCGGCCGGGTGCGGGACTGCGCCCGGGAGCAAGTCTGCCCAAAGGTGCGGAAGGACCCTCGGCCGCGTAGCGCTAATGCCCCAGCCCGTGGCCGTCACGTGGTCTTGCGGAGTGACATGGACGCCAGCCAATGAGTCGGCCGTATCCAGCGAGGGTGCAGGCTCCGCCCTCTGTCCTCTTTGCGATTGGCTGTCCTGTGCGAAGGAGCCACGCGGCCGGATTCTGCGGGCGGTTTTTTCTCCCGGGCTCTTCCTAGCTCGGGACCGGATTCACCGGGGCGATGGACCCTCGGATGGACGGTTCACCCGACCTGGACCGTGGGCTGAGGGCTGACGTGTCGACAGGGGCCGAGGCGCCGTGTCCGGGCGCTGGGGTTTCGTCGGCGGGAAGGCAGGTTTAGGTTCTGCGGGGAAAGGGCTGCTTAGTTCGGACTCCGGCCCGGACCTCCGCGCAGAGCCCAGCCACCGGAAAGACCTTCTAAAAAGTGAACGGAAATGGAAGTGAGATCTGGAGTGGAACCCCAGTGCTGTGTGCAGCGCTCGGGGCCAGCCCGGAGCTGAGCCCCGGCCACCTGGGAAGCCAGCCAGGCCCAATCCACCCTAATACCCTGGGCTAATTGGTTTCCCCAGACCCGTCACTAGCATCCTGCAGTCATTTGTTGAGTCTTCACTTTGAAGACTGAGCATGATTAATGACTTCCCTGTCTAGGAAACCTCTTCTTCACCAGAACTTGTATTCTTTTATGCTGATTCAGAGGCTTGAGCCCAACCAAGGCCTGGGCGCTGTCCCTCAGCTTTTGCTCGAGGTTGGCGCTCTACCACTCCAGCCGCAGCTCCACTCCGGGCTCTTGGGTGAATAATTGGGGATGTGTCTTTCCTGCCTTGGGCAGGCTCTGCACCTTGATCCGCAGATCACAGCCTCCTGAGTATTTAGGATTACAGGGGAGAGCCACAGGCGTCCAGTTGGAACTCCCTTTCTTAACAAGACACGATTCATCCTCAGATTTCTGCCAGAGTTTCCAAAGACACAAGTCAGGGAAATCCCAACACCTGTTTTCTGCTCATGTTGGGGTTCCTCCTCACGAATAGAGACAAATATTCCTCTACAAGGCAAACCATTGGTCTCACTTTTCACACAGTGCCAGTTACTGGGGCTTGAATTCAGAGCTGGGCATTCTGTCCCTTATCTTTTTAAAGTCTAGCTTTCTTCCATTTGAGCCACATCTCCACTTCTGACTTTTTGGTGGTAAATTGTAGATAAGAATCTCATGAGAGCCAGGTGCCGATGGCTCACGCCTGTAATCCTAGCTACTCAGGAGGCTGAGATCTGAGGATTGCAGTTCAAAGCCAGCCCGGACAGGAAAGTCCGTGAAACTCCAATAAACCACCACTAAACTTCCAATAAACCACCACAAAACGAAGTGGCACTGTGGCTCAAGTGGTAGAGCCCTAGCCTTGAGCTGAAGAGCTGAGGAACAGTGCTCAGGCCCAGAGTTCAAACCCCACGACCGACAAGAAAAAAGAAAAGAAAAAAAGATACTCATGGGCCTTGTAACTGCAGTCCTCAGATTTCAGCCTCCTGAGTAGTTGGGATCACAGGCATGAGTGGGTGGCTTGTCTTCAAAAGGGAGTTAGTCCCTTGGCACCCAGAGTTCCTGCAGAGTTTAGTTCAACAATGGATAGAGCGTATTTTGTAACTCTTTACAGATTATCCAAGAAGCAGGATATTATCCACAGTTAACAATTTTTGACTGCTTCTCAAGTTCCTGCACAGAGCCCTTCAATCTGTTATTTAATCCTCATAGCTTTACAGATGATGCTATGTTGCAATTCTCCTTTTCACAGGAGAGAAAATGCGGTTCATAGATGTCTGGTGAGTTTTCAAGGTCCCTCTGTTAATAAATGACAATGTAATTTAAACTCAGTCATATCTGGTTGCAAAGCCCACTTCCTTAATTACTACATTCAAGGTGTTATTCAAATATTAAGAATCTATATCCTGTCCCTGAATAAAACAGACACCAGTAAAGTCTGGTCAGATTTAATAATGATTAGCATTGTCTTTCTTGTATCTCATACATAGCAATTGGAATTAGGGATGAAGAAATTAAGACTCAGGATATTATTCCTCTCCAAGGCCCTGAAGCCAACAAGCCCTGGATGTTGAGGAGGGATGGGGATGAACTTCTAACTGGGAACTCTGAGATGCCCAATTGTAAGAACACTCAAGTAGGTCCCAGTGCCAGAGCAAGGTGCTAGAGAAGTCTTAGGTCAGTACCCTTCCAGTTTAGCATCCCCAACTCCTGTCCCCCCCAGTCCCCAACACTTCCAGCAGTGCCATGATCTGTTCCACCGATGTACAACAATCTAGGGAGGAAACAGATCACCAACTCTCTGCAGATGGAGAGCTGGCTAAAAATCTGCTTTTCTTGGATAATAGATCAGCAGCCTAGCCAGTCAACACCAAGATCTGTTTGCTCCAATTGTCTAAGCCTGAGCAGTTTCCCAGGGTTCATGGGAGTGGCCAGCATCCTAAGGCACACATGTTCTAGCCATTATTCTATCCCAAACCGCTTTACCAAAGAGTAATCAATGTTTCTTTGCTGACATTGTGGACCAGCAAAGACAGAAGCCATTCTGGGTTAAGGATCACATCAGGATTCATTTCAACACTTTATGACTACTCATTCTTCCAAGTGGGACAAACCACTTTCTCTAGGCCCCAGTGGACCTTAGATTCCCACTAGGTAATGGGCTAGTCCCAATTTGTTATTCAGAATTCATAACCACTGTTGTTAATGTTTTACATTTTAAAAAGTCTATTTCATTGATTTTGGAAATAAACTCAAATGAATTAGATTAGAAGGACTGGGGCTAACATGCAAGAGGTCATAGATTCAATCCTCAGCAGACAGATAGCACACACACACACACACACACACACACACACACACACACACACACACTCTGAATTTACAAGAAGTAAGTCTTAGGCATTCCTTTATACCCTATCCTTTCTTGCTGAAGGATGCCTTCCTAACGGCAAACACAGCAGCTGTTTCCTGTGTTACTAACTGGCTCAACATCTGGGATGCTGAACCAGAAAACAGAGGCACCAATGACTGACCTAAACATCTTGACATCTTCCTCTGGCATCAGTATGTGCGCAGTGTTCTTAAATGTATACATTTTCCTTCTGTATTCTGAATCATCAGTTCTCATTTGTGGCTACATATTAGAATATCTTGGGGAACTTTTAAAAGATACCAATGCTTGGGTCCCACCACTAAATAGTATGGTTTAATTGGTTTAGAGTGGATTCAGGTATTAATTTTTTTTACAGTGCTAGGAATCTAACCCAAGGCCTAACACATGTTGGCAAGCCTCTACCAGCCTATTTTGCTAATATTATAATGCATTCATGATCATAGGTATTTTCCCTCTATTCCTTGCCCCAATCCCTAGAGGGCCTTCATGATCCCTTTCAGGGATACTATATAGCAAGCAATCTCAAGTTACATGCCCTCATTGGTGTTGGATAAAATTCTTCAAGAGTGGGAGAGCCAAGTATCTAGGAAGAAAGGAGATGTTAGAGACCCTTCCCCAGGACTGCAACAGAAATTGGGCTTTTCTAGACCCTTGTATGAAAAGATTCTGGCCCTCTCCCTTCCTGGAGAGTCAGGAGGGACTTCTACATGGGTGATCTGAGTGGCTATTTGTACCCAGGGGGGTGGGGCCTGGGGATAGGAAGGCCTAAGACCTCCTAGGACCTCTTGAATCCTGGCTGAGAGCAGAACGGCTGAGGGGAATAACTGAAAAATGGCTTTCAGGGACTGGATTAAATTAGACCAGCAGGCTTTCCCATGACAACAGGGTAGACCATCAGCCATGAGAATCATTGGCATTGAAGGGCTTTGGACCACATAAAATTTGATTTGGAGAAAGAAAAGAAATGTGACACTTATACCAACAATGAAGAACAAATTGCTCTTATTACAAATATTTAGGTAGGAAAAATGATCTATTATTTGATGATGTGGCCATCACAAGACCCAGATCTGTCCTCTCAGGAATCTCGTCTAAGAATAGTGGGTGATGGCCACTCAAAATGAAACATGATCTTTATATTAAATATTAACTGTCCCATTACTTATTTTCTTTTTAACAATGTTTACTGTTATTGTAAAGGTGATTACACAAATCAGGCCCATTATTTCTTTATTTAAACTCAGATTGCTGGAAGCCTCCATATCTTTCAAGATTAATAATAATCTTGTTCTATCTTTGCAGTCAAGTTTTTTGTTAAGAAGATAACAAAACAATTAGACAAGTACAGTATACAAAGGTTGAACTCTACAAATGTCCATTAAACCAAAACAAAACAAATCAAACAAAAAGCTGGTCTGGCACTGGTTGTTCACACTTAAAATATCAGGACCAGCATGCACACAAGAAAAGCTGATTGTAGCAGCACTTAACTGTAATTCCAGTACTTGGAAACTGGAGGCAGGAGGATCATGAATTAGAGGCCACACTAGGCTACATAGTGATTTCCAAGTCAAGCTGAACTATATAGCAACAATGTGTTTCAAAAAAAGACAAAATAGTAGGTATATTTGTACTACTTTGGCTTTCTACTAAGTATCACTGACATCATTAGCTTACAAGTTATGGTTTAATATGTAAAGTAATCACAGTTCTATTAATAAATGTCAATGATACCTGTAATTTACAAATGAGGAAATTGAGTCAGAGATTAAATAAGTAGCTCAAAATCAAGGTTTATAAACAGTAAGAATAACATTCAAATCAGTCTCTCTCTGTTTGCCAGGCCTATGTGTGCTGTCCTGCCTGTTGTCTTTCAGCACTGCTGCCAAAAGATCTATATTTAAGTGCTGATTTCACCTGACTTCTTAGGGCTACCCTGTTAGGGTTTGGGTATGGTTTGAATGCGTTCCCTGAAATTTCTTGTCCTAGAAGCTTGGTCTCTAATGTGGTATGATTGAGGTGGCAGAACCTATAAGAGATAGGGCCTGGTGAAAGTGGTTAGGCCACTGGGGCACTGCCCTTAGAAGAGATTAATGAAGTTCTTGAGGTATCCTAAGATAGAAGATTATTATTACAACAGCCAGCTAGGCCCCTGAGTCTTTCTGGCTTCCTGTCTTGCTTTTTTTTTTCTCTCTTTCTTGTGTAACAGGGTAAGTTCCCACCATGAATGCCATTTATCATGACATCAAAACTAAAGGGGTACTAGTACCATGCTCTTGAATTTCTAGAATATGAGCTAAATAAACCTCTTTTCATTTTAAGTGTTTCAGTTCAAGTATTTTGTTATAGCAACAGAAAGCAGGCCAAGACATATCCAAAGTTACAGAGAGTTATGAGGATCATGGTTTGAAGCCAGCCTGGGCAGAAATGTGTAGTGACTATCTCCTAAGAACCAGCAAAAGTCCGGAAGTGGAGGTATGGCTTAAGTGGTAGAACACTAGCCTTGAGCAGAAAATCCAAGTGAGAATGCAAGGCCCTGAGTTCAAGCTCCATGATAGGTACCAATAAATAAAGAATGAACACATAAACCAATAAACGCCAGTGTCTGAATCTTCTTCATCATGTTCCCCTTATATACCTTCAGTGGCCTGGAGTTTACAGCTTATAAGACAATTTAGTTAATCTTTTGTAGTCAATATAGCTAGCCAGGCACCAGTGTCCCACAGCTATAATCTTAGCTACTTGGAGCTGGGCAATGGTGGTTCACACCTGTAATTCTAGCTGTTTAGGAGGCTGAGATTTGAGATCATGGTTCAAAGCCAGCCCAGGCAGAAAAGTCTGTGAGACATTTTCAATTAACTACCATACCACAGAACCCAAAGTGGTGCTATGGTTTAAACTGATAGAGTGCTAGCCTTGAGCAAAAGAGCTCAGGGACAGGGCCTAGCCCCATGACCAGCCACCCTCCCCCCCAAAACACACACACACACACACACACACTCACACACACACACACACACACACACACACACACACACACACAAACTTAGCTATTTGGGAAGTTAAGAATAGAAGAATCGTGGTTCAATCTAGACTGAGCAAGGATTTTCCTCAACTGATACTGGGCATTATAGTATGTAGCATTATCTGAAGCTATGTGGCTGAGACTGGATCCCAGTTCTAAGCCAGCCCAAGTTGAAAAGACAGGGAGACTTCATCTCTTTGAAAAGATACTGGATGTGGTTGTGCATACCTGTCATCTAGGTAGGACAGAAGCTGAAACCAAGTGGATCAAAGTTCAAGTGTAAGCCCCAGCAGGAAGTGAGACCCTATTTCAATAATAACTAATGCAAAAATATAAATAAGAGGAAGAAACCTTGAAAACAAGTAACATGCAAAAATAGAATACCTGCCTAGCAAGTATGAGGCCCTGAATTTAAAAACTCAGTATCACACAAAAAAAACTCTACTAATAATGATCAGATACCTACTAAAAGTGGACAGTATGAAGTTGCTGTTCATGTGGAATAAGCATTGTCATCGGCAATTTTTTCTTTTCGGTGATGGTACTAGAGATTGAACTCAGGGCCTGGGCATTGTACTTTAGCCTTTTACTCAAGGTTAATGCTTTACCACTTGAGCCACACATATCTATACTTCCAGCTTTTTAGTTGTTAGTTGAAGAAAAGGGTCTCATGTCCTCATTGGCTTTGAAATTCAGTCCTCAGATCTCAACCTCCCAATCAGCTAGGATTACAGGCATGAGCCACCAGTACCCAGCTATCATGGACACTTTTTGTATGATTTCATTTAATGTCCAGTAGGTGCACAGTTCTGCATTGTACACTGCATTACCCTCTTTTTTTGGTTGGTATTGGGGCCTGAACTATGGTCCTGGGTGCTGTCCCTAAGCTCTTCAGCTCAAGGCTAGTGCTCTACCATTTGAGCCACAGTGCCACTTCTGGATTTTTCTGCTTATGTGGTGCTGAGGAATTGAACCCAGGGCCCTCATGCTTGCAAGGCAAACATTCTACCACTGACCCACCTTCCCAGCTCCTGCATTACCCTCTTTAATCACCACAATACAGTAATTTACAAATAAGTAAAGTTAGGTCCAGGAAAGATTAAGGTACATATATAGCAGGTAACAACCCAGACTCAGTCCCTTGTCTTAACTCCAAGTATACTGGAAAATAAAAGTATTGTTATTATTCTCCATTTTTTTGCAATGGGGAAACTGAGGCTCATAGGACACAAAGTCACCTGGATGGAAAGTGTGTGTGTGTGTGTGTGTGTGTGTGTGTGTGTGTGTGTGCCTGCCCTGAGGCATTGAACTTAGGGCCTGGATGCTGTCCCTGAGATTTTGCTCAAGGCAAAAAAAAAAAAAAGCCACAGTCCACTTCTGGCTTTTTGTGGTTAATAGGAGATAAGAGTCTCACAGACTTTCCTCCCTGGATTGGATTTGAACTGTAATCCTCAGACTTTTGCTTCCTAAGAAACTAGGATTATGGATGTGAGCCTCCAGTGCTTGGTTCCAATCTCTACTTTTTAAGTTTTCTAAGGATTCTCTTCCTCCTCCTCCTCTTTTTTCTTTTTCTTGAGACAAAGTCTTTATATGTAGTCCAGGCTACTCTTGAACTTGAAAATCCCCTTGTGTCGTGAGTGCTAGGATTTCAAATGTTTGTCACCATGTCCAACGTATTCTGTATATAATAATCTAATCTCTGTCCTGTGAAGTAAGTCAGACCCAAAGAAACATAGGTTGCATGGGTTCTCTCTTTATTGTAAAGTGCTTCTAAATCTACATGTAAGCACACTGGATGATAAAAAACAAAAAAGTATACTCAGACATGATAAATTATACAAGACTAGATATTCATACAGTGAGATCAAAGAAACATATCTTAGGACAGGATCACAAAAGTCCAATAGCTATAGACATATCATCCAATAAAATGGTGTTTATCAAAATGAACTCCAAGAAATGCAAACAAGAAATTTTGTTGTTTTGCTTGTTGTTGTTTTGTTTTCCCCTTTGTTGCTATTTTGGATTTCTGTATCTTTTTTCTTGTATGCAAGTTTATCTGTTTTGGGGAGGATAAAGGGGCACAAAGAAATGATGGGACAAAAGGTCAACAAGTGCAGCAGTGATACTCACTAGACACTATGTTAAAATGATGTGGGGGAGGAGGGCTAGGCGGGAAAAACTGAGAGAAAATGAGGAAAGAGGTGACACTGTTCAAAAGGAAATGTACTCATTACCTGACTTATGTAACTGTAATTCCTCTATACATTACCTTTACCATAATAATAAGATAAAGTAAAACAAAAATGTAGGTGGTTGGGGGCTGGGAAGGTGGCTCAGTGGTAGAGCGCTTGTCTTCCATGCCTGAGGCCCTGGGTTCGATTCCTCAGCACCACATAAGCAAAAAGAAAAAAGCCAGAAGTGGCGCTGTGGCTCAAGTAGTAGAGTGTTAGCCTTGAGCTGAAGAGCTGAGGGACAGCGCCCAGGCCCAGAGTTCAGGCCCCACGACCGGACCCCCCCTCAAAAAAAATGTAGGTGGTTCACATCAAGAGCTCTAAGAGCCTGCAGCTGGCATCCTTGGCTCTGGCAGGGGCTTCATGTTGGATGGCATCACATGGAGAAACCATGGGCAAGAGGATTCTGGGATACAGGACCTTCCAGGCTTGCAATCTAACAGAAACTCTTTATTTCTGGAAGACCTGTTTTCTCTCGAGGCAGCATTAATCCATTCCAGATGGTGGAGCCTAGGATCTCATTACCCCTTCACAAGACCGTACTTCAACCCCACCACATCAAAGCCTAAGCTTTTCAACAGTCTTGCCTTCCTAATCTTGGCATATTGAAAAGGGAGGCACAAGTAGACCCTTCTTCAAAACAGTTGCTTGTTTTCTTCATCAGAACCAAGCTTAGTAGGCATAATATGAAAAAGGACCTGTAACATTTTTGTTTTCTAGAATGAAGTAGGCCTGGTGGCACATGTGAGCAATCTCATTTAATTGAAATGTTAAAGTCAGGAAGGTCACTTGAACTCAGGAGTTAGAGACCAGCCTGGGAAAAAGTGAGGCTCCCATTTTTAAAAAACAACAGAAAACAAAACAGTAATATAATGGCTAAATTTTTACTTCTGTAGCCACAGAACCTGAGAAATTTCATTGAAAGGGAAGATACCAATATTGTGGACATTCCAAGAAGGAGAGGTATTTAGTTAGAATCTATGATAATTACGTGGATCAGCCAGAGGTGGTAAAGAATATGGGAAGGCCCAATAAGAACAGATGCAAAATCCAAAAATGAAAAATATTGCAGTGGAAATTAGAATATGTATGTATAGGGAAAATGAGGAAAACAAATAATAAAGAGTACTGGGATAAAATTCTGGAGAGCTGTTAATATCAGTATTTTTTTTAAATTTTATTTTATTTTATTTGTGAACATACTGTACAGAGGGATTACAATTGCATGGGCAGGATAATGCGTACATTTCTTACCAAGCATTGCAGCTTCCTCCTTTGTTTACCCTTCCCATCCCTTCCCAGCCTCCCCCCTCCCCCCCCCCAGTATTTTTTTTTAAACTACTTAATTTAAGACAAGCACTGGTGGCTCACACTTGTAATGCTAGCTACTCAGGAGGCTGAGATCTGAGGATCATGGTTCAAACCCAATGCAGGCAGAAAATTTTGTGAGACTCTTATCTCCAATTGATCAAAGAAGAAACCAGAAGTGGTGCTGTGGCTCAAGTGGTAGAGTGTTAGCCTTGAGCAAAAGGAGTTTAGGGATACTGCCCAGGCCAAGAGTTTAAGGCCCAAGAATGGCAAAACCAAAACAAAACATAACAAGAAAAATTAATAGGCAACAGACTGGTGTTAAAAGGTGGGGACAGGTGTTTTCATGTACTATGGTGTAGCCTTGGAGACAGAATTAGCAATTTATTAAAACCCTTAGGTTTTGAGCTTGGGATTTCATTTTGTAGGTATTTTCACTAATAAGAGATATATGACACATCTGATATATATCCATATATAAGTATACATCATATATCCATATAGTTATATATAATACATATATAACTATATATGTACATACTGATATCAGTGATATATCATAACTTTATATATGATATATGACATATAATTATATTCTTATGATATATATCATATATCTCAGGGCCTCGTGATTTCATTTCTCACTGAGCTTTATCATTCAGGGCAGGTGCTCTATCACTTGAGTCACTCCTCCACTTCTGGCTTTTTGCTGGTTAATTTGCTGGTAGCTCAAGCCTATAATTCTAGCTATTCCTGAGGCTGAAATCTGAGGATCATGGTTTGAAGCCAACATGGACAGAAAAGTCTGTAATACTCATTTCTAACAAAAAGCCAAAAATGGAGCTGTGGCTCAAGTGGAAGTGTACTAGCCTTGAGTGAAAAGTTCATGGACAGTGCCCCGGCCCAGAGTGCAAACCTGAGGACCAGAAAAAAGAGAGCGAGAGAAAAAAAGGATAAATAAATTGTGTTTTATTTATCCAGTAGAATACCACAGAACACTATACATAATAATATAGATGAATATCACCAAAAAAAGTTGACTTCAAAACCTGCAAAACCAATCTGTGGTGTTAGATCATAATGTTCCCCACTGGGTATGTGTGAGGGAGTACCTTTGTACACAGTGCTGAATGGGTTCAGTGCCCCAAGAATTTATTATACTTTACAACAGAGGACAGAGTTGACTTCCTAATTAACTTTCTTTATGAAGTTCATAGTGCCAAGACTTGTTCATAATCAGGCATTCCCATAATGTTTACAAGGCAGAGATGCCAATGCTTACTGCATATAGAAGTCACAGAGGCTAATGGGGACTTCATCCCAATGGAAAAGTGCTTATTCTACCTCCCCGGTGTTCAGGAGGGGTATTCAGTGAAGATTCTGATATTTTGAGACTCGGAGTTGATCACTGGTGGACCACTGCATGTATTTCCAATAGACACCCCCAGGAGGATGCAGGCTGGAGCCAGAAAAGTACATTAAAGCTCTAAGGGAAAGATCCAGAGGTTTAAGGGAAATAGATTTTAACAATAAGCAGTGTGAAAAGAATAGTGACTAAAATGTCAACTAGAGGCTATCTCTGAGAAGTCAGATTATGGGTGACTTTAATTGCCTTCACTGTGTTATTTTCTATGAAGAACATGTGTTACTTTGGTAATAAAAGAACTCTGAAAGGTAGGTTGTTTTTTTTATAAGTGTCCTAAGAATGCTAAAATTAGACAGTCCTTGAAAGCTAAAGCTGAGAGACACTTTTGTCTGGAAGTTATGAAATCTGAGCTAAGAGGTGCCAGGCCCATAATAAACACAGGGGGGAAAGGGCGGAGTGGTAGTTGATGGTGGAGCAAAATTGAAGGCTTTGGGGGAGGAGGTCAGTAGTTAGCAGTGGAAAGGAAGATGGCTGGAATCTCTCAATTCCACCCATTCCTGCAAATACTATGGAAATATAGACAGAGTTGTTAGAGCTTCTGATTCACCAAACAAATCTCCTAATTAGTGTGGAACTTCGGTGGTCAGGTTCATGCAATGACTATAGAGGGCAGAAAGCAAGCAGCTACTGGTAGTAGGTTGCTCCTGGGCTGCAGGTTGGACCCTCTGTTAGAGTGGTGTTTAAATCCACCTTCTATTCAGTGTAAAAGTCCCTTCTCAGGTCTCAGAGACCAAGGTGAAGAGGGGATACTCACATTCTCCCACTGGGGGCCCAACTGCATCTGGCATGCCCTGATCCTCATAATCCTTGTTCTAGGGAAAATATTAATGACTTAATCTCCCTAGTTCACTCCTGCCCTGTACAGCCTTCTCACTGAGATTTACAGACAAGACCCAGAGAAGTCCAGATTGGAGCAGAGCATAAATTTGGACACAACCAGCTACAAACTGCTAAATTGCTCTTAGAAGGCTTCAGTCACAGCCCCTCCACGAAAGCATCCAGAAGGATTCCCAGCCATGGGTGAGGTGACAGCAGAAGAAGTAGAGAAATTCTTGGACTCACATATTGGCTTTGCCAAACAGTATTATAATCTCCGATACCGGGCCAAGGTCATCTCAGACCTTCTGGGGGCCAAGGAAGCAGCTGTGGACTTCAGCAACTACCACTCCCTGAGCAGTGTGGAGGAGAGTGAAATCATCTTTGATCTCCTGAGGGACTTCCAGGAGAATTTGCAGGCTGAGAAGTCCGCCTTCAATGTCATGAAGAAACTCTCCTTTCTCCTGCGGGCAGACCGTATGAGCCTGTTTATGTACAGGGCCCGCAATGGCACCGCAGAGCTAGCCACCCGGCTCTTCAATGTACACAAGGATGCTGTTCTTGAAGACTGTCTGGTGATGCCTGACTCAGAAATTGTCTTCCCTCTGGACATGGGTGTCGTGGGCCATGTCGCACATTCTAAAAAGATCGCCAATGTTCTCAACACTGAAGAGGTACTCTCTTTCCCACATAAGAAAGTGCAGTGAGGTGTTATTCCCCTAGGTTCTGGGGTAAAAGTGTGCTGGGGGAGCTGCTGTTCTTGACTGGTACTCTATCATTTGAGCCATGCATCCACGCTGGCATTTTGTTAGTTAATTGGAGATGACTCTCACACAGACTTTTCTGCCTGGATTGGCTTTCAATCAGGATCCACCAGGTCTTCTGAGTAGCTAACATTGCAGGGACAAGCCACTGGCATCTAGCTTATTTAGCCTCCTTCCTTCCTTCCTTCCTTCTTTCCTTCCTTCCTTCCTTCCTTCCTTCCTTCCTTCCTTCCTTCCTTCCTTCCTTCCTCCCTCCCTCCCTCTCT
>NW_012267301.1:3102212-3124851 GCF_000151885.1 Dipodomys ordii
TTTCTTTTTCTTTCTTTCTTTCTTTCTTTCTTTCTTTCTTTCTTTCTTTCTTTCTTTCTTTCTTTCTTTCTTTCTTTCTTTCTTCCTTCCTTCCTTCCTTCCTTCCTTCCTTCCTTCCTTCCTTCCTGCTTTTCTTTCTGCCTTTCCTTTTGGTGTTGGTACTGGGTTGAACTCAGGGATGTTCTCCCTTGGCATTTTCACTCAAGACTGCACTCTAGAGCCACAGCTCTACTTCTAGTGTTGTTTTAGTGATTAATTGTAAATAAGCATCTCACAGACTTTTCTGCCAGGGCTGGCTTTAACCTCAGTCCTCAGATTTCAGCCTCCTCAGTAGCACAGATTACAAGCCACTGGCACCTGGCTTATTTATAACTTTGTATTTAGACAGAAAATTAAAACTAATAAGAGCTTAGAATTGCACAACGAACTATGTATTTTCCATCTAAATTCACCAATCCTTAGCATTTTCTTCATTTTTATGACCCCTTGAGAGGAAGTTGCCATCACTGTGCCCTTTGGTCGCTAAGCATTTCTCTCTATTTCTAGAACCAGACATTTCTTACATAGCCACAGTTTTGTGATCCAATTCAGCAGGTGTCACAGTGATACAGCACTATCAATGAACAGTTCATGTTCAATGTTTGCCAGTTAGCTATCTCATCTGTACCTATGCCCTGTCTCTCTAGTCTACTAAAATCGAAAACAATTCCTTAGTGTCTCTGTCTCTCCCTTTTTTGCTTTTTTGGTGCTGGTCCTAGGGCTTGAACGTAAGACCTGGAGCTTGTTCCTAAGCTTTTTTGTTCAAGGCAAGTGTTCTACCACTAAGCCACTGCTTTTCTAGTGGAGGTAAAAGTTTCTCAGACTCTCCTGCCCAGGCTGGATTTGAATTGCGGGCCTCAGATCCTGAGATCTCCTGTGTAGCTAGGATTACAGATGTGGGCCACCAGTACCTGGCTCCTCAGTCTGCCTTTGTTTTTATTGTTTCCTGTAAGGCTGACATATTTGAAGGATACTGAACAAATATGTACCAGTATCTCTCCATTTGGGCTTGGTAGGTGGTTCTTCACAGATAAATTTTTCTTCGTGGTTTGCATTCATGTCTCAGTCCTAGAAATGCTAACATTAAACACTTGATTAAGCATTTGTCACCTTACTTCGAAGGATCCAGCAGTGCGTGAGATTCTTTCAGCAGTTCTGGCAAAGATCACTTCCCCTTTCTAGACATTGAAAGACTGTAATACAAGCCACAATGTAGTCCTCCATCTAGGCCAATTTCTACTCAACTTTCAAACCTTAGTTTAAAAGTCACTTCCTCATGGGCTGGGAAGGTAGCTCAGTAATAGAGCGCTTGTCTTGTATGCATGAGGCCCTGGCTCAGCACCACATAAGCAGAAAAAGCCAGAAGTGGTGCTGTGGCTCAACTGGTAGAACGCTAATCTTGAGCTGAAGAGCTGAGGGACAGCACCCAGGCCCAGAGTTCAAGCCCCATGACCGACAAAAAAAAAAAAAGTTACTTCCTCAGAGAGGCAACATGTTATGGCTACCCCGACATTGTCCCCTTCATAAAACCATTGAGCAAAATAAGTCTTGGAGCCAAAAACTATTCTAATTCATCAAGCATTTATCCTAGGATCTAGCACAATGTCTGCCACAATGCAGGTGGTAATTAAACACAGCATAAAAAAAGCCCCACAGTCAAGTAATTTTGCAATAGTTTCCTTAAACCTCTCTCTCATTCATAAGAATGTTTGTTTGTAATATCAGGGCCCACACAGATTTTTTTATGGCTGCACTGCCCAGTATAGGAGGCTATGTTCAGCCATTTTCAAGATCTGGCCCCTTGGCATTTTGTGGTTTTCTCTTAACCTTCTAACTTTTCAAATTAAGAATCTTAAGATTAAAAAGAGGTATTAGAGGGGGCTTCAGAGCACATCTTATCCAATTGCCTTATTTAATAGTTAAGGAACTAGATTCAGGAAATCTGGAGAAGGAGATTGCCCAATGCCAATGGATTTTAGGGTCAAGCTAAGACTTCACACTTATAATTCAAATGAGGATTCAAACAAGACTAGGGCTCCTTGGAAACACACTAGGCAGACTCTTCTGTGGGGTTAGCCCTTCTCTGCTTTTCCCTTTTGACATCCAGGTCTGGAGGCAATGGCTCTCCACTCTAGGCTTTCAGAAGGACTTGTTCAACTAGTTGGGAGTCTCATTTCAAGTTCATAGCAGTCATGTCATAACTCTTCTTATCTCTAAGACATAGACATCTATAAGACATAGATGATGAAACTGAAACTCAGAAAGGTCAAATAACTTACTCCGGGTCACATATATGGAAAGTAGCAGAGAAGAAGTTTGAACCCAGGACTCTGAGCTCGGGACCATGATCTTAACCCTCTATTGTCCTTCCTCCTTATCTACAAAGTGAGGGCATGTACTGAGTATCATTTAGTAAAAGTCATTTCTGATTGAACAGCAGGCCTTAAGAACTTAGGCTTTGAGGTCAGATTTGGGTGGGAATTGTTACTTTCTAAGATTATGGCCTTGGTAAATCATTTAGCTGGTCTGTTTTATTTCCTAAGCTTATTTCCTTATTTCCTAAAATAGTGATAATAGTAACTTCACAATGTTATAAAACATTGAACAAGAGAATAATTTCTGATTTATGTTTTCCTCACCCATTGTAATGGCTCCCATTAGCAATTCCTAACACTTATTGCTATTTTGTGATTGTTGTTGTTATTGAGTCTTTTCTAAGTGAAAAATGCAGTATCAGATCTGTGTTAAATGTACTTTTGGGGATTTTTTGGTTTAGATTCTGCTTATGGAAAAACAATGAGCAAAAGCTTTTATAGACTTGACATTATGGGACTGAGGATCTTAGGCAAGTCCTCTATTCTGAAAGATTCAAGCTAACAGTTTGCTGAGCCTCTCTGCTCACAGATGGCATTGATGCTTCCTGTTCAATTTCCACAGTTGGGTGAGGCAGCCACACCTCCTGACTTCCCTGGAAGCTTCAGTTGGGGGGCTGAAGGGGTGTAGGGGAGAGGCTCTTCCTGGCTGTGACTCAGTCAGGGAGGTGAAGTCATTGAAGGTTGTGAGCCCTGTGTATTTGGCATTTGCATGCTGTTTGCTCTGTCTTCCTGAAGAAATCTTAATTCTTGGCTGTAAGCAGGACACTCCCTGCTGATAAGCAGTAACTGGAAATTGCTGTTTGTCAATTATGTTGGACATTACCATAGAAGAAAGAAAGGGAGGCTTGGACTGGAGTCTGAATTGTCCCTGAACTCACACCTAGTCATACTTTTAGCCATCAGTGCCTTCAAAACCCTGGGAAATGGTTACAATCACTGTACTGTTGAAATGTGAAATGGTAAACAGAATTTTCAGGGCCCATCTTTATAAATTCCTACCTAACCTTGGGGTCTCCTGAGAAGACTTGGAGTCAGGATTGCCAGATGTAATATGAGATGCCTGGCTAAGTTTAAACTTTAGATAAACAAAGGATAATATTGAACTTAAAAAAAAAGTCCTAGGATTGGAATATATATATAATATATATATATATATATATATACACACACACACACACACACACACATATATATGTGTGTATATATATATATATATATATATATATATATATATATATATATATATATATATACATATATGTTAAAAATGTCCTGTGCAATATTTAGGGCATAGTTAAAGCTGAAAGAAGCATTTATTATTTACCTGAAATTCAAATTTAATTGTACATCCTGTATTTTTCTTTTTGTTTGTTTTTGTTTTGAGACCCTACTTGATTTGTAGCCTAGGCTGGCCTTGAACTCAGGATTCTCCTGCCTCCTCTTGAGTTACAGTTATGAGCTGTGGCGGAACCTGCAACTGCTATTGTGCCTGGCTATATCCTGCATTTTCACTTATTAAATCAGGAACACCTACTTGTCATTTGAAATTTTCATGCATTTTTAATCCTTAACCTTTTCTTCTGTACCTATCAGTACTATTCACTACCTGTTCTTGGCACTAGTATCTGGGGCAGAGTGGGTACTTGTTGCAGGGGACTGAGTGAATGAACTAGTGACAGCCCTTCTCTAGAACCTTCAGTGGCCAACACATTCCCTTCTGCAGACTGAACAGGAGAGGACAGGCATTCTAGAGATTCTCCAGGCCAGTTTGCTCTATCATCCTTCCCTTCCAGAAGATCTGTGTCCCAAAGGGGACCAAAGGGGGAACTGAGACTGGTAAGATTTCACTGATGTACTTGCGAAGCTTCTGAAGCCAGTCAGAAGACATGCTCCTCCTTCTCTGGGGCCCTGGTTATTGCCTCTTCCATAGGGGTCTGATTCACATAATAGTGTAAATTGAGGGTTCGCATTTTACATGACACTCCACCAATTCTTTGAGATCCCAATAGAACACTCTCATGTTACTGGTCTGGGCATGTCCATTGTCTGATACACAGCCACAGATAAAATATTATAAATTAATGAATCAATGAATAGACAAATACCTCAATGAATGAATGAATGAAGCTGTTGTACAAGTAAAAATTTCCAGGTTTAATAAAAGAAAATACAGGATGCAGCTGAATACAGGGCACAGTAGATGTGATATATATAGTTCACGTCTGTAACTCAAGAGACTGAGGCAGGAAGATTGTGAGTTCAAGACTAGACTAAGGGGCTGGGAAGATGGCTCAGTGGTAGAGCGCATGCCTTGCATGCATGAGGCCCTGGGTTCGATTCCTCAGCACCACATAAGCAAAAAGAAAAAAGCCAGAAGTGGCGCTGTGGCTCAAGTAGTAGAGTGCTAGCCTTGATCTGAAGAGCTGAGGGACAGCGCCCAGGCCCAGTGTTCAGGCCCCATGACCGGACCCCCCCCCAAAAAAAAAAACAACAAAAAAGCAAACAAACAAAAAGGTTAGACTAAGTCACCTATGGAGAAGGGTCTCAACAGAAACAGAGACAAACAAAAAAGAAAAATACAGAATATCCAATTAAATTTGCCACTTACCAGCAGGAAGTTGTCTATAAATGAGGAAGAAGATAGTTCTGTTCACATCAGCTCTGTTAATATATGTAAGTTGTCTGGCTCAGGGCCCAGTATGTCATTATTGTTCAATAAATAGTAGCTCTCATCTTGGGGTACAGTAGAGCTTGGCACTGTAAATGTTTGAAAAGAGGAACCACGCTATCAGGAATAGCAGGCAGTATTGCATGCACCTTAAATCTAACCTCCCAGACCCTGCTGGATGTGACCCTTGTCCCTCTTTCTCTGTGAGCTTCAGCGACACTGACGTTGCTGTTCTTCACATCTGCTAAATTCATTCCCACCTCCTCACCTTTGCTTCTTTGTGCCCTCTGCTAGGTATGTACTTCCCATTCCTAGCTCCTTCACTCCTTCTGCTCTTAGCTCTGCATTGTGGCCCAAGGGCAAAACTTCCTGACCACCATGACTAACTTAAAGAAGTTTCCTCACAGTCCCCTCCGTACTTTCTATGGCATTACTGTAGTAATTACAGCTACAGGGAGGATGCTTCCAGGTTTGCTTACATTCTTGCTGTCTCCCTC
This sequence comes from Dipodomys ordii, assembly GCF_000151885.1. Lineage (NCBI taxonomy): Eukaryota > Metazoa > Chordata > Mammalia > Rodentia > Heteromyidae > Dipodomys > Dipodomys ordii. The sequence goes on from NW_012267301.1 coordinate 3,107,792, forward strand.
ATTTGCATGTGAAGTGACCACTAAGAAGTCCGTGGATCTTGTTCTCTGTGATTGCTCCCAGGTTCAGAACAGTCCCTAACCCATAAGAGGCTCGCTAAATGTTACCTGAATGAGTGACTTTAGTCTTTCCTTAGGTGGCCCTCTGATTCTTGGGCTTTAAAGTTAATGGTTTGAGTAAAGAGTTCTATAGCTTCTACATCCCTCCCCCCTTTTTGTACCAGTACCAGGGCTTGAAGGCCGGTCTGTCCCTTAACTGGCACTCTATTATTTGAGCCACAGATCCACTTTTGGTTTTTTTGGTGGTTAATTGGAGAGAAATGTCTCACATACTTTTTCTGCCCAGGCTGGCTTCAAACCTCAATCATCAGGTCTCAGCCATTTGGTTAGTTCAGATTATAGGTGTGAGCCCCTAGCGCCTGGCTTTCCTCTACTTCTGATCCTCTGAGGTTCCATGCAGTGTGGTTCATTGCACTGAAAACACAGGGGTGAGGGAGACTCTAGGAGTATCAGGCCATCCTCAGTTGGATTGCTTATGAGGGAGTTCTGGATCTGAAAACTTAGTAAGAGAGAAGGTTCTGGTAGATTTAGAAATATCTGCCTCAGTGGTGGATAAGGCCAATTATTTGCTTGTCCTGATGGAGATGAGCATTGAAGAAGGGAACTGACTGTATGAAATGAATCTGAGCATGACCCACCCCAACCTGAGCGCAGGAACAGATCAGTGTCCTTAGAGAATGACACAGAAAACACTTCTCGCTTAATGCTTCTTTAGAGACTTTGCTTAATCCTTACATGTTAATTCCGGTAGAGAACAACAGGCTTCTCTAATTCCTTTACCCTTCACCTGGTTTGAAATGAGTTTCTTGACAACAGTGCTATTGCCTTTTTACCGAATCCCCTGAACTGCAGAACATTACCTTTGAAATTTCTGAATTGTGGGAAAGATTCTGAAGCCTCAGTTCTTTGACACATCCATTTTCAGAACAGTATATACAGTGTGCCTTTAGGCTGGCTTGTCTCCCAGGTGATGTGGGCAGTCAGCATACTTGCTGTGGTCCCCAGAAACAGAAAGGGAGATTCTTTGAATGTAGCATGACAATTGAGACTCTGTCTTCTTACTCAGAGTATCCTGGCCTCCCAGGCTCCTTTTGGAGTGAAAAAGAGAGTATGCTCCTTTGTATTGTCACATCTTTCAGCCAAACCTTTATGTCCTGAATCACTGTTGGTTTTTGTTTTTGTTTTTGCCAGGATGGGAGGGGGGTAGGAAAAGGCTTGAACTTAGGTCCTTGGCTCTGTCCCTTAGCATTTTGGCTCAAAGTTAGCACTCTACCATTTGAGCCATACCTCTACTCCTGGCTTTCTTGGTGGTTCATTGAAGGTAGAATCTCATGGACTTTCCTGCTCAGGCAGATCTCAGTCTCTTGAGTAGCTTGGATTACGGACAAGAGCCACCAGTATCTGGCATCTATGTTTATTTCTTTTGCATCTCTTCAAGGAAGGAAGGATTTACTTTGGTCCATGGTTTCAGAGGCTTTCCTACATGTTCACTTGGCTCCATGCTTCTGGGCAGTACATGAGGGCAGTAGGGCCTTGTATTCTATCTGGGTGCTCAAAGTATGGGAATGGGACCCACTTTCAGAGTGAATCGTCCCTTTCCAGTTAATCCTTATAGAACCACCTAGAGGTGTACTTTACCAATCTCTCTTCTGCATCTCAATCTAGTCAAGTTGATAATCAAGATTAACCATCACAATTCCTGTTAATGATTGGTAGTGAATACCTTTAATCCTAGCACTAGGGAGTCTGAGGCAGAAAGACAGAAAGTTTGAGAGCAGCCTGGACTATATAACAAAAACTAGCTTAAAAACCAGGGAAGAAAGTAAGTAAATAAGAAGGGAAGGAAGGAAGAGAGGAAGGAAAGAAGGAGAAGGAAAGAAGGGAGAGAAAAGAAAGGTAAGATGAAAATAACAGATCTTTTTTACATGTGTGTTGGTCCTGCTCTGTTCCTGAGCTTTTATGCTCAAGGCTAGCATGCTACCACTTGACCCACAGTTCCACTTCTGGCTTTTTGTGGTTAATTGGAGATAAAGGTCTCATAGACTTTCCTGCTCAAGCTGGCTTTAAATGGAAATTCTCAGATCTCAGCCTCTTGAGTAGCTAGGATTATAAGTGTGAGCCACTGGCACCCCGTTCTAATAGATCATTTTGTTCAATGACCAGGACCCTGGTCTCACCGTAGGCTTCTATGAGAGACAAAAAAGCTGAGAATAGGATTTACAGTCATATACTCCCAGGTGAAGTGGTTCATACCTCGAGTACTAGTTGCCTATAATCTCAGAGGCACAGATAGGAAGACTGCTGTCTAGGCTGGCTCAAGCAAGAAGTACGAGATTCTATCTGAAAAGTAACTAAAGTCAAAAGGGCTGGAGTTTTAGCTCCAGTGGTAGAACACTTGTCTGGCAGGTGAAAGGCCCTGAGTTCAAACCCCAATATTACCAACTCTTCCTCTTTCTCTTTCTTACACACACACACACACACACACACAATATTGACAATATTAACAATAGTAACCTTGAGTTATAGTTCCTCCTTCTGTAGGATAGGCTATTGGTACACATCTCAGAGGTTCCTGGGAGGATTAATATGAAAGGAGGCAGGTAAAATGCCAAGCACAATGCCTGCTATCAGCGATCATGATCACTCACACCAACTCCCTCTTATCTTTGGACTTCATTGTCACAAGCTCATCAAAGCCTACCAAACCTTCCTCTCCAGTCAATTCCACCCTCACCTCCCTGCTCCCTCTGTGATTCCCACAGCACTTTGCCTATCCCCTCTCTTCCACCCTTAGGGTTCCCTCAAAAGCCTTCTTCTTCCACTGGATTTTGGAGGCTTCCAAGAAAGAAATGATCTGTGGATGCCTTGCTCTTGGTGAAGATGAGAGAGAGAGAGAGAGAGAGAGAGAGAGGTCCCCATTTCCTGATGGGCAAGGGACTCTAAGCTAGTTAATTGTCCTTGCTCTTCATTTGCCAACCCTTGCTTGTCTCTGTCTCCCGTCAGGATGACCATTTCTGTGACTTTGTGGACAACCTCACTGACTACCAGACCAAAAACATCTTGGCTTGCCCCATAATGAATGGGAAGGATGTGGTAGCTGTAATCATGGCTGTGAATAAAGTAGATGCGCCCCACTTCACAAAGGCTGATGAAGAGGTAAGATTGACTTAGAACCTGTTGGGGTGGTCTTGCTAACACATTCTCCTAACTTATGGAATCCCTCCAAACTTGCTATTTGGCCCATCTGTAAGGCAAAAGGCTCATCTGGGACTCTCTGAGGGAGGCAAGATAGGATAATTGTCCTGACATTGGGTTTTAGAGCCAGAAATGAAGGTACAGCTTTTCAGGCTCTTACAATATCTTGCTGTTCGATTTCTCTGAATCTGTTTTCTTACCTTTGTATTAAGGGTGACTTGATAATATCTGCCCAAGAGTTACTTGTGATACCCACATACTATACATAACTGAATTACCACAGGAACATTAAGTTCAGTAAATACTAGCTTTATTTATTTTATTTTACTTTTTTGGTGGCAGTATTAGAGCTTGAACTCAGGCTTCAAGTGACATTTTGTTCAACTTTTTCTACTCATAACAGGCCCTCTACAAATTGAGCCACTCCTCTGATTCTGGTTTTTTGCTGGTTAATAGAAGATAAGAGTCTCATGGATTTGTCTGTCCAGGCTGCCTTCAAACTGAGATCCTCAGAATTTAGCCTCCTGGGTAGTTAGGATTATAGGCATGAGCCACTAGCCCCGACCTGTCCTTTTTTATTTTTCTTAAAAAACATTAAAACATCCTGTTAATACATCACCATTCTAGATTCTGTGAGTTTCCACTCATAAGGCAACATTTTATGAGTTTATAGTTTCTGATTCCTCTACTCAAGCTGTCTCTGATGAAGCTTATGAAATATTCAGACATCTGCTGAGGGTAGAGTGGCCGGAGAAGAGAATTCTGATCAGCTCTCCCTGTGCGGTTTGATTTGTAGGTTCTTCTCAAGTACCTCAATTTTTTAAATCTAATCATGAAGGTCTTCCATCTGAGTTACCTGCACAACTGTGAAACTCGACGTGGCCAGGTAAGCATCTTAGCCCATGGGATGTCTTATTCTAGCTTGGCTGTGGGCAGGGCTGGCAGGAGAGGTAGAAATGAAGGTGCCTGGGGACCACTGTCCAGTCACTGACTAACATCCTCAGTCTTATAAGGTACTGGGTAAATGTTTATAATGCCATCCCAGGGGTCATATGCATATATTTTCAAATCAAACAGCTTGCATTCAAATCCCTGCTCATTAAGTCTTAGATCATGGGCATGTCAGGGAGTGTCTTCAGTTTTGGTCTTCCCATTTGACACAGGGGGAGAATTTATGGAACCATCAGTAATACCAATAATAAATGAGATGATGTTTGTAGGGCAATTGGGTTCAATTATATTTGTTTTTTGTTGTGCTGGGGATCAAACCCAGGACCTTGTGTATGCTAGGCAAGAGGTTCTCTCCCCCCTGTGGAGGTCTCTTCTCCACTGAGCTGTATCTCCAGTCCCTTGCTGTTATTGTAGTTACTCACTGTGTATGAGGTAAAAGAAGTGGAAAGAGTTGGACCCAATATAAACTGGCCAATTTTGCTGCCCCTTACTTAACCTCAGTTTCTCCAGCTATAAAATGGGTGTAAAGTTGATCTGTTTCTCTGGATTGTGGCGACAATGAAGTGAAGTAAACTAGAGAACTTCATAGACCTATTGTTCTCTAGCTAAGGGAAGCACTCCTTTGTGCTTCAAAAACTCAATATGTTTTTGTATATCTTCAGATACTATTGTGGTCTGGGAGCAAAGTCTTCGAAGAGCTCACGGACATTGAGAGACAGTTCCACAAAGCCCTGTACACAGTCCGCGCCTTCCTCAACTGTGACAGATACTCCGTGGGTCTCTTAGACATGACCAAGCAGAAGGTGAGAAGACTTCAGGGCCAGACATTTCCAAGAGAAGGTTGAATAAACACTAAGTGGATTACAGAGTATGGTCACATTTTCATTTGCACAGGGAGGAGGCTGGATGAATTTGGAAAGTGGTGAATAGTTCTATACAGGACTTTAGTGGAAAGAAGCAAAGAAAAAGTCAATATAGGGCCTTGGGTGAATAGGAACAACCCTAAGTCATTTGGAAAAGAAAGCAGAATGAGGAGAAGGCTGGTGGTGAAGGTAGAGTGTAAATTTTTCCAGGTGCTGATGGCTCATGCCTATAATCCTAGTGGTTCAGAGGCTGAAATCCAAGATCATGATTTGAAGCCAGCCCAAGTAGAAAAGCTTGTGAGACTCATATTTCTAATTAACTAGCAAAAATGCAAACAAACAAACAAAAAAACTGAAGCAGAGGTATGGCTCATGGGGGAGAGTGCCAGCCTTGAGCAGATAAAGTTAAGGGAGAGTACCTGGGCCTTTAGTTCAAGCTCCATTACCTGCAAACACACAAAAAAATGAGAAAAGAAAGAGAGAAAGAGGGAGAGGAAGGAAGGGAGGAAGGAAGGAGGGAAGGAAAGAAGGAAGGAAGGAAGGAGGGAAGGAGGGAAGGAGGAAGGAGGGAAGGAAAGAAGGAAGGAAGGAGGGAAGGAAGGAAGGAAGGAAAGAGAGAAGGAGGGAAGGAGGGAAGAAAAGAAGGAATGAAGGAAGGAAGGAGGGAAGGAGGGAAGGAAAGAAGGAATGAAGGAAGGAAGGAGGGAAGGAGGGAAGGAGGGAAGCGGGGAAGGAGGGAAGGAAGGAAGGAGGAAGGAAGGAAGGAAGGAGAAAGAAGAAGTTTCTATTCAAAGTCTATGTTAATAAACTGCTAGCTTTGCTGGGAGCAGGTGGCTCATGCCTGTAATCCTAGCTACTCAGAAGGCTGAGATCTGAGGATTGCAGTTCAAAACCAGCCTGGACAGGAATGTCTGTGAGACTCTTCTTTTCAATTAACCACCAGAAAACCGGAAGTGGCGCTATGGCTCAAATGGTAGAGAGTTAGCTTTGAGCTGAAGAGCTCAGGGACAGTGCCCAGGCCCAGAATTCAAGCACCACAACTGACAAACAAGAACAAACCAAAAGTTGCCAACTTCAAGAATCCTCAGGAAAATGTACTGATAGTTGGAAATGCCCCTTGCTTACCATATGTATAGCCAAGGATTCAATGGAAGTGGAGACACATACTTTACCTGGTCCCTCCAAATGCTCAGGGGCCAAATTTATACCCAGTGTGACTGGCTGAAAAGGACTTGGGTCAATGTGGCACTAAGCAATCAACTCTCCCATTCCTCTTTCCTTACCTGTCCTCTGCCTTGTAACGTTAACCAAGTTCGCTTTGGATTAGAGATTCAGAGTTATCTAGATTTATCTTTTCCTAAAGATCCAAAGTCCAGGGCTGGTCATTTTCATGCCTTATGATGAGTATGGTTCACAGACCAATGTGGGGCTGAATGCTTCACAGAAGGTAGGGCTGAAAAAGACCTGAGACTAGCCCAAAGCCTCCCAAATTTGGCAGTTCATTAGAATATTCTGAGAATATTCTAAAGTGTGTCCTGGGACACACTTTATGATAATCAGCATTTTTAAATTTAATGTTTTAGACACATTGCTCATGTCAGTATACATAGATTATATTTGATAAGCCATTGTGTTGAAACATAGGTACAGAAAGAAGCATTTTGTTTAGGTGCATATTATAGTTATGTTACTTGAGTTCAGAGAATTAACACAGAATGAATATTCCCGTGTGTCCATCAAAAGTCAGAAGCAGACCATTTCACCCTCTCCAGCAACCCCACAGCCTCTGTATGGAGGACAACCATCGTCACACCTTTAGCACCGTGTTAGTTTTGCCTGTTTGGAGATGTATGTAAATAGACTCATACAACACACTCTCTGTATCTAGCTTCTTTTGCCCCGTATTTTGTTTGTAAGATTCGTCTTCATTTCTCTATATGGTATTAGTTCATTTGGGTTTCATTCTTGTGAAGTGATCCACAATGAATTTATTAACTTCTACTGTTGATGGATATTTGAGTTTTCAGATTGGAACTGTTAGGAATATTGCTATTATGAAAATTTTCAACATGTCTTTTACTATATATTTGTATCAATTTCTTTCTTTTTTCTTTTTCCTCTTTCCTTTCCTTCCTTCTTTCATTCTTTCTTTTCTGTTTATTGAAACAGGGTCTCCCTATGTAGTCCAGGCTGGTCTTGAACTTGTGATCTTCATACCTCCTTCCCAAGCACTGGGACTATGACTACATTACCATGTCCAGCAATTGCTCCTATTTCTGTAGGGTATTTCCTAGAAGTAAAAAATTTTGAACAATAGTTTTAGTAGTCCTTGTCCATCTGATTTGCAAAATTAATGGGCCATTTTACACTCCAACCAGCAATGTATAGGGGTTTCCTTACCAACATTTGGTATTGCTCTTTTCTGTGTGCCAATCCTGGGGCTTGAACTTCGGGCTCCATGCTGTCCCTGAGCTTTTGTGCTCAAGGCTGGTGGACTTTCAGCCACAGCACCATTTTCAGATTTTTGGTAGTTAACTGGAGATGAGACTCACAGATTTCCCTGCCTGAGCTGGCTTTGAACTGCAATCCTTAGATCTCAGCCTCCTAAGTAGCTAAGATAATAGGCATGAACCACCAGTACCCAGCTGGTATTGCTATTTTTATTAGCCTCTCCCATGCTGATAAGTATGTGGTGTTAACCCTTTTGTATTAACATGACTGTACTTTTTTCGCCTGTTTATTGACCATTTGGATATCTTTTCTTGTGAAGTGATTGTCTAAATCCTCCTCCCTTTTAAAATCAAATTATCTTTTTTTCTCTTAGTGATTTGTAGAGTACTTTACAAATTCTGGACCTAAGTCTTCTGTTGAAATTTCAGATATATACACTTCTCTCATTTTGTGTTTTTGTTGTCTTAATGAAATAAAAGAACATAATTTCTGAATTGTAATGTAGGTAAATTTATCCATTCCTTTTCATGGTGATTGGTTTTGTGCATGTGTGTGACGGTACTGGGGTTGAAGGACCTTGTGTTCCCACTTCACTTCTTCCATCATGACTGGTTCTCTATCACTTGAGCCGCACCTCCACTTCCAGCTTTTTGCTGGTTAACTGGAAGGAAGAATCTCTCAGATTTGTTTGCTGGGCTAACTTTAAGCCTTGATTCTCAGATCTCAGCTTCCTTACTAGCTAGGATTATAGGTATGAGCTTCTGGTGCCTAGCATTGGTTATTGATTTTTGTGTCCTATTTGAGAATTTTTTCCTAGTTCCAAGATGATAAAGCTATTATTTACCTATACAAGTCTTATTGTAACTTGCATGTATCTCTACAGTCTACCTAATTTTTTGTGTATACTGTGGCTAGGATAAATATTAACTTTTTCATGTAGATATCCAACCTTCCCAAAGCCTTTTGTTAAGAAGTCTATCCCTTCCCATTGTTTTATTGAAAAGGCCTCCCTTTCTACCATTCCTTTATCATTAGTCAACTGTCAGTGGGTAGATTTCTAGATTCTCTACCTTACTCCATTGACATTTTTATCTTCTGCAATACCACATTCCTTTAATTTCAGCATGCTTATGATTTTGATATGCAGTTGTGAAAAGACATTTAAGTATGTTGTTATATGTTCACATTTTCAGCACATTTTACATCTCTTAACCTCTTTCCCACATTTTCTGTCTTTTCATATTTTCATGTTAAAATTTGAGTCTGTCTGCTCTACCTTCTATTAATAATCTGCTCTTCAATTATATCTAATTGGCAGTTAAAATATATACTGAATTCTTAATTTCATAATTTTTTAATGTAAAATTTATTTTATTTGCATCTATCTGTCTGTCTCTCTGTCTGTCTATCTACCCATCTACTTATTTTTGTGGTGCTAGGGATTACATTCAGGTCCTCACACATACTAGGCACTCTGCCCCTGAGCTATACCCAGACCCCCTATTTTGTATTAGATCTCTTGGGTATAATATAGTTAATGTAGAGGCTGTGTTCAAGAGCAATAATACCTATAGATGTCTTCTGTGGGCCTGTTTCTATTAACTGTCTTCCCTCAAGATTTTTTGTTAATTCTTTTCTTTCATATGCTTGGCTATATTTGCTTAAATATTACATATGTGGCTGGGCACTGGTGGTTCATACCTGGAATCCTAGCTACTTAGGAGATTGAGATCTGAGGATCACAGTTCAAAACCAGTCTGGGCAGGAAAGTCTATGAGACTCCTCTCTCCAGTTAATCACAGAAAAAGCTGGAAGTGGTGCTGTAGCTTGAGTGGTAGAGTGCCCAGACCCAGAGTTCAAGGTCCAAGACCAGCATATGTGTATGAAAAATTCCTACAAAATGGATTGATCTTTCATTTACCTGTGGCATGCAGTTGTGATAACAATGAGCACCATAATCCAGTGAGGGATTGAGTTGATATGAACCTGTTCTTCAGTGTGTGTGTGTGTGTGTGTGTGTGTGTGTGTGTGTGTGTGTGTGTTTGTGTGTGTGTGTTTGTGTATGATTGTGTGTATGAAGGTGGGTCTACCTCTGGCTCACCTTTATTCCTAGGCTATAAATTTTTGCAGGGGGTGTGGATCCCAGTTTAGGGTGTTTAGAAGCTCCTTCTTCATTTACAGACCCTGAATTCCAATTTTGTCTTTCTTGCCAATGAGTCATCTGTGAACTTTGTTCAGCATCTTTGTGACTTAGTAGACTCTGTGGTATCAGAATGTGGGTCAAAAGGAATAGCTGAATCAGATGTTAGGCTCACTGTAGGGAGGATCCCAGCTCACTCTATGATTCTAAGTCTTTATATAAGTCATAATATATGTACACACACATATGTACTCAGCTCAGATTTTATTATTATTTTACTGGGAAGATTGATCTGAAATAATATACTTACCACCCTTTATGTGGTCACAATAATTATATAATAATAATATATACTAATTATATATACTATAGAATACATATAATTACATATAATCATCATCATCATATAATAATAATAATCTACTTACCACTCTGTGGCTCATATGGATTTATTTGATTTTTGAATAAGTTGAATATATCAAAATTAAGTTATCCTTTCAACTATTGCTAGGCATTAATGTACATTTATTTTCTCACTTAAAGACAACCCTGCACTCATAATTTTGGGGTTGTTCATGCACTTAAGCAAAAAATATAGAATAGAGTTGCAAGAAGTAGAAACAAAAATATTTATAGAATAGATGTGGAATTATTCATTTGTATTTTGCTTTTTCCATATATACATTTTTTTCAAAACCTCCCTTTACAATTATTGAATTTTATATTCTTATTCATCCGGCATGAGTTTTCTTTTCAAAATGCCTACCAATTTATAATATCATATCTATTTTTTCCTATCTGAATGGGCAAAAAATAGTATTTTTCTTCCAGCTATTTTTTCACTTATTATTGGAATGATAAATACATTTGATGAAGTTGTGATATAATTTTCTTCCTTCATGGATTGCAAATACATCACTTGTTGATTCTAAAAATCAAATAGTCAATTTCTTATATATTCATAGGAGTGCTATAGTTGTTTTTTTTGTCTTTTGTTTTTTACCACAGTGACAAAATTCCTGAGCAAAACAAATTAAAAGAGGAAATATCTATTGTGGCTCAGTTTCAGAATTTTCAGCTCATCTTAGTGTGAGAGGATGGTGGAGCAGAGCAGTATGCTGCATGACAGCCGGAAACAGAGAAAGAATGACTAAACTAGCTGGCTTTCTCTTTTTCTCTTTTAGCCCTCCTGGTCTCCAGACTGTAGGATGGCACTACCCACATTCAAGAGGAACAGGTCTTCCTCCCTTAGTTAATCCTCTTTGGAAACACCCTCAGATATACCCAGGGGTGTGCTCTACTAATCTCCTGGGTGATCCTCAATCCAATCAAGTTGATAATCAAGATTCACTATGACCAGTGCTTTATGTACAATTTTATATGTAATAGAGATTATATGTCTACAAACACTTCTCCCTACTGTCGATTATATTTTAACTCTGTTTATGATATCTTTCATTATACAGGAAATTTAAAATCTTGCTTTATAGCTTCTGAGTTCTGGGTTTTATTTAGCTAAAACTTCCTTACTGCACATAGTATAAAGGTAATCTGAAATAATCTCATATGGTCTCTTGATTGATACTATTTAATCTTTTACCCTCAAATGAAGTATATGTGTGATCTAAGAGTAAATCTTTTTCTTGGTATTTCTATGAAGAAGTGTTCACTCTTTAGCCATCATTCAGCAATGTCTTAATTTTGATAAGTCACTTTATAATACACCTCATTTCTGTATAGACAAGTATTTTTTCTAGTTTTTATCTTTACAATAGCTTCACTAGTAATTCTTGGACAGTAATTCTTGAGGACCTCCGATTCTAGTACAGTTATTTATTTGCTTGGTATACTGACTGGAGTCATAAATATCTAGCCAAATATTGCTAATTCCTGCAATATACCTTTGGCATTTCGCTCAGGAAGTAGTAATGGATAACATCAGACAAATAACATATTCTTTTTTTTTATGTGCTTATATGGTAGCTTGAACTCAGGGCCTCAAGCTTGGAGCTGGCACTCTACCACTTGATTGACACTTCCAATTTGGCATTTTGTTAGTAATTTTGGAGCTACAGTCTCATGAACTTTTCCTCCTGGCTTTAAATGGCAATCCTATGATCTTAGCCCTCTAAGTAGCTAGGACTACAGGCATGAGCCAGAGGCACTCAAATGATTCCTTAATCATTTACTTTCATTTATCTTTTCTTTTCCCTCTCTTCCTCCTTTCCTTTCTTTCATCTTTCTTCTCCCCCCCTCTTTCTTTCATGTTCTATCTCCTGTTCCTTACACCCACCTTTCTAGATGGGTTCTCACTGTGTTGCCCAGACTGGTCTTGAACTCCTGAGCCCAAGTAGTCCTCTTGCCTTAGCCTTCTGAATAGGTAGGACTGTAAGTGGGCACCACTGCAGTGGATGTTTAATTTTCAGTATTGGACTTCGTGCATCCCAAGCACACACCGCCCACTAAGCTGAATCTTGGGCACTATCTAAAGGATTTCCAAGTAAACAAAGACTTCCTTCCCAGGTGCTTAATTTGCAGGACTTACCCAGGCTCAGCTCGTACCACACTATCGTGTTTGACCTCTGCTCTCTCTCTCATAACTCTCTCACAAAAATGAAAACACTATTTTGACTTAGTCATCCCTAAGACTAGCAATTAGACAGTCTGAGCAATTAAAAGTAAGCTAGGCACTTCCAATCCCTAAGAACTAAGTATCTAAGTTTTTACCTAAGCTACTGACATGAAAAATGTCATTTTAGCCCTTGAACTATACACTTTAAGTGACTTAATTATATGACATTATTAACTATTTCCTGCTTACAAATAAAATAGCTTAAGTTGGGAACTTTCCAAGAAAGCTTATTTTTTTATTTAGCTCCCAGTCTTGGAGACAGGAAGAACAAAATTGGGCATATCTACTCTGTTCCTAGTGAGGGCCTGGTGTGCTGCATCACAGCATTGGGGATATGTGTGCGAACCGTCATACAGTGACAGAGGAAGCCAGAGGGATTCAGGAAGGCAGAGGGATTCAGGAGCTAGGTTTGCTCTCATTATAGCAACCTGCTGTCTCTCAGAACTAATGAGTGTCACCCAAAACCACATTAATCCCTTCCAAGGGCTATATCTTCAATGACCTAAAGACTTCTCACTAGGGGCTGGGAAGGTGACTCAGTGGTAGAGCGCTTGCCTTGCATGCATGAGGTCCTGGGTTCGATTCCTCAGCACCACATAAGCAGGAAAAAAAAAGCTGGAAGTTGCACTGTGGCTCAAGAGCGCTAGCCTTGAGCTGAAGAGCTGAGGGACAGCGTCCAGACCCAGAGTTCAGGCCCAACATATCCAAAGCATTGTGTATGATATGTTACTTTTATCTCATTAAAGCTATGAGGGGTGATGCCTAGTTCATTGGTGGTTTTTGCCTAGCATGCTTGAGTCTCTGGGTGTCATCCTCAGTATTGCAAAGGGAACAAAAATAAAGGAAGAAAAAAGAGGGGAGAGAGGAGGGAGAGAACAGAAGTATGCTTCATTTTCTAACAAATCTCTGTGTGATGATTTCTCTTCTCTTTGGGACCATCCTCAGATGCGCTCATGTGTTTGGCCACAGGATATACCAGCCAAATATACTTTGTTCTTCTGGACTCTTCTAGCATGTATTCTCTCCTTCCATTACCATTTTGCTTCTCAGTCCATCTACCTTACCACAGTACCTGCTTATCTTCTTCATAAGCCAGTGAAGTCTTCTTAGGGCTGGGGAGTAACAAGGCATACGAGGCTGTATAAGGCCCATGAAATCATTTGGTTTGGTCCTGCTCAAGCTATCACTGGCAAGACTCAAAACTTAATACATCTAGGCCATGAATGATATCATAAATATCTAAATGGATCTTGATAGAAAAATGTCTTAGGCATCCACTGTGTCTTCTTTATCTGTGTTGTAGTGGCAAGCAGTTCAGTTTTCCCCAGAACTTCTTGTCAGTAGTCAAGAAAAAGACATAACAGGAAAAGTGGCCCAAGAGTGTGAATTTCTTGTCACTGCCTTCTGCATATCCTCTGGACGATGTCAGAATAAACAAACCATCATGAGAAAGAAGAAAAACAAGTTGGTGAGGGTTGGCATCCTCCCCACTATAACTCTGTTAGAAGCTGAATGAACTGCGAGGGGCCTGAAGGAAGGAGGTCTTACCAGCCAGGCCCAGACTTGGCCCATACACCTTGTGGCTCTATTTTCAAAGGAAGCCAACCAATGGAGAAGTAGCCAAGAGCTATGTAGGGCCCCATGGTTTCTCCTCTAAGGCTACATGACAGTACAGATCCTTTTTTAGATCTCTCCTGTTTCTTTCATCTCTGTCTTGAGCCATGTTGAATGAAAATTTAAGACAAAATCAATTTAACAAAGCCTGGCTTGAGCACAGAATGACTCATCAATAAGGCAACATTCAAGACCAGAAAGATGTCTTTTCTAGTCTGAGCTAAGGAGTTAAGTACAGAAACAACTTGAGTGGCATTGAGGGGATCTGCTGATTGGTTGAAACTCTATTTTGTTACCAAAAAAATATACCAGTAAGCCCAATTTACTTGTGGCTTAATACATGCAGTTTTGACTGGTCAAAAAATGAATAAAAGCACCAATAAAATTAATTAAAAGTAAGCTGGGCACTGATGGCTCATGCCTGTAATCCTAGCTACTCAGGAGCCTGAGATCTGAGGATCATGGTTCAACACTAGCCTGGGCAAGAAAGTCCATGAGACTGTTATCTTAACTACCAGAAAACTGGAAGTGGTGCTGTGGCTCAAGTGGTAGAGCTTTAGCCTTGAGCTGAAGAGCCAGGGACAGGGCCTAGGTCCAGAGTTCAAGTCCTGTGACCAACAAAAAAATCAAAATAAAATTCAAAATCAAAAAGATTTCAATTCATTTGTGTGCCTTCACAGCTCAGATGTGAAGGTGCAGTCAGCCTATGTTGTCAGTTGTGGTAAACCCTTATGTGACCTGCTCTTTGTGTGTGTGTGTGTGTGTGTGAGAGAGAGAGAGAGAGAGAGAGAGAGAGAGAGAGAGTGTCCCAGTTCTCGGACTTGAACTCAGGGCCTGGACTCTATCCCTGAGCTTTTTTTGCTCAAGGCTAGCATTCTACCACTTGAACCACACCTCTACTTCCAGCTTTCTTTTGATAGTTAATTGGAGATAAGAGTCTCACAAACTTTCCTGTCTGCTCTAGCTTCCTGGTGATTCTCAGATCTTAGCTTTTAGAGTAGCTAGGATTACAGGCATGAGTCACTATCACCAGGCTACTGCTCTTAATACTGTGAAAATCTTCCTCCACAAAAGCAAATAGTGCCCTTTCAAGCAAGGTAAAAGGTAAGTACTTAATTTAAATGATAAACTGAAAGTTTTAGATTTCTGCTAAAGCAGAAGTTGGACAGCATTAGGGGAAAAATTAATCTTGAGCATACATATTTTTCCCTCGGTGGTGGTCTCTTTGAGACTACATAACCAAGAATACTAAAAGTCTACTGTAACTCTTAAATTTTCTTTCTTTCTTTCTTCCTTCCTTCCTTCCTTCCTTTCTGTGATGAACATAGAACCTAGGCCTTACACGTGGAAGACAAGTGCTCTATTACTGAGTTACATTCCCAACCCAGGTGTTTGTTTATATACTAAATTAGGTTGCAGTTTGTTCATAAGACCTCAACTTGCTATACAAAACTCAAATTATAGAGACAGCGTCAGGCTAATGGTCCCATGAGTATTGATTTAGTAGCTGCTTGAATTAGAGAAGTCAGCTTTTCTTATTGGACCTAGATGACTGTTAGGTTTGAGACTGCTGTATCTGCTTTCATTCTAATTTGGGAAACAAATTTTTCCTATCAAAAGCCATAAAGAATCTGTAATTAAATTACAATTTCATTCCAGTCACCTACAGTAAATGAGTTTTTAATGGTTTCATCATACTTGGTTAAAGAATGGAGTCACATGAATTTTTTACTTTTTTCTGTTTTCACTGATCACTTTATAAAGATAACTTTTCAATTCGTACCCCTATACATCTGTAACATCATTATCAATAAATTTGGCTTACCACGTCATGTACTTACCATGTTTCCTTTCATGATCTTTAACACTGAAGGTACCCCAGCTCAGCCTCCATGTTTTGGTTACTGGTTCATCAATATTTTACAGGATTGATGTGATTATCCTCTAATTCTAATGAGTCTCTGATCTTATATTCTTAGGTCTCAGTGAGCTTTTCTCACCTTCAAAATTCATTGAGAGGTGACTCATGGTTGAATTTCTTTTCTCAATCTCTTTTACTTTCAAAACATGTAAATCTATTTTTTTTTTCACATCTAGGAGTTTTTTGATGTGTGGCCAGTTCTGATGGGTGAGGCTCCTCCCTATTCTGGTCCCAGGACTCCAGATGGACGGGTAAGTCTCTCTTTGACCTTTTCAATATGAATAAATGTTTAATGAAATTCAAGTGCAAGAAATAATAAGATCTTTTTTTCTTACATTAATCTTCTCTGCATTAGTTTTTTTGAGTTATAATAATTCATCACAATTACCAAGGCCTATCATTTACAAAATGTTTTCAACATCTTGCTGGAGTTCATAGTAACCTGAAGAATAGACAAAGCAGAGATTAATATCCTCATTTCACATATGAATAAAGTTTCCAAGAAAGGTCAAAAACTCTGTGTAAGATTTATCCATCAAGAGGTGAAAACAATTTGAACTAAAAAGAACCATTATATTTAATTTAGAGTGCTCAAACTAATAACCAGGAAATCATTTCCAACCAACAGACATGCTTCTTTGACTGCATTAGTTTAATATTTTTGTTTGTACTTTTAAAAATGGAATTGTCAACTAACAATAAATATTTGGATTCTGTTTATTTCAGAAAGATGGCAGGTCAATCAAAATCATACCTACTATTCAACAGGGCAAGTTGGATTGATGCTAAGTAACAGCTGTCCTTTCAGAACTAAGACAGAGCTCCTATCCTCACATTAATGTATCTATCTGGCTGTCTAGACATTTGAGTTTCTGACATCTGGTCTCATCTGGTGGTCTTATTGCAAAAATGAGGCAATTATTATTATTATTGTTATTATTAATTATTGCCTGTCCTGGGGCTTGAATTCAGGTCCAGGGCACTGTCCCTTAGCCTCTTTGTCCTCAAGGCTAGTGCTCTACCACTTGAGCCACAGTGCCAATAGTGAGTAGTTTATTGGAGATAAGAGTTTCAGACTTGAGCTGGGAAGGTGGCTCAGTGGTAGAGCACTTGCCTTGCATGCCTGAGGCCCTGGGTTGGATTCCTCAGCACCACATAAGCAAAAAGAAAAAAGCTGGAAGTGGTGCTGTGGCTCAAGTGGTAGAGCACTAGCCTTGAGCTGAAGAGCTGAGGGAC
>NW_012267301.1:3126516-3203510 GCF_000151885.1 Dipodomys ordii
AAGGAAGGAAGGAAGGAAGGAAGGAAGGAAGGAAGGAAGGAAGGAAGGAAGGAAGGAAGGAAGGAGAGTAGGAAGCGTAAGCAGTAGTTTGGCCGACACACTCACAGTTAGGTTTTCTTTTTGAGGCCTCACGTGATTGGACAGCAACACTTCTGGGAGCCTGGAGAAAGGAAGCTGGCATGGAGCCCTAGGTCAGAGCCTCCCAGGATTGGCAGGAAGGGGAGTTGAGGAGAGAGTGGACAATCATAGTGTTCCTGACAGGAATGCAGAAATCTGGAAGATCAAGAACTCCTTGGCTTTTTTTCCTTTCCCCTTTCTCTTTTCTTTTCTTTTCTTTTTTTTCAGTATGGAGTTTGGACTCAGGTAGGCCTTTGTGCTTGCCAGGTTAGGACCTCTATAGCTTGAGCCAGGCAACTAGTCCTAAGAAGCTCCTTAAGAGCTTACAGGAGGCTGCAGCAAAGGCAGCTGCTTATCACTGACTTCCTATCAAAGACCTTTCCTATCTCATTAATGGAAAATGTGAGTCAATGAGCCTGAAACCTCACCTGACATTAAGCTGAGTAAACCACCTTTCCCTTCTGGGAGTCCTTAATTCTCTACACCCAGGACTCAAACTTTACTGGTTGTTTACTGGTGGAACAACTGTATCAGAAGAAGGAAAGAAGATCAACCTTGACTTTGAACCTTTCAAAGTAGTTAAACAGTCACTGTGCATGTACAACAGGAAGTTCCCTACAACACAACTTACAGCACAACTTTCAGATTCCAGTTTAAAATTGTTGTCAGTCTTAGGATTTTGAACTCAGGCAAGCACACGATAACTAGAGCCGCACCTCCAGCAGTTGGGCAGTGGCTTAGTGTAGCATGTGTGTACTTTTTGGCACATTCACAGGAAACAGGAGAAGTCCTGCACAAATCTAAAGAAACATAGCAGCAGTAAATATACCTCATGTTTTGCCCATTTAAGAATGAGTACATTACCTGGGTGCCAGTGGCTCAGTCCTAAGGATGAAGGAGGTAGAGATCAGAAGGACTGTAGATGAAGGCCAGCCCTGGCAAAAAGTTGGAGAGATAACATTTCAATCAATAAAAGCGTGGCATGGTGGTATGCACCTGCTATTTCAGCTATGAGGGAAGTGTAAATAGGATCACAGTTCAGGCCAGACAGGACATAGTAGAAGACCATATTTGAAAAGTAACAAATACTAAAGGGACTGGGATGTGACTCAAGTGGTAGAGCACCTGCTTTGCAAGCACGAGGCCACAAATCAAACCCCAGTGTAGAAAAAGACTTTGGAAAGACCATGTAATTACATTCAGTGAGCAGCAGAAACTACTGTATGGCTGATTTTTCTGGAGACAAAATGAATATGATTGGTCTGTCTTAGGTAACTCAGCGGATTTTACAACCCAGGTCCTAGAGATCCCAGACATTTCCAAACAAATTTTGAGCTGTTTCTTGGAGATGGCCCTGGTGTTCAGAAGGGATAGAGTTTCAAAAGTTAGTTCCATTTGAATTATAAAGTGGCCTTGATATTTTGGTGGATATCCAGTATTCTACAGACCCCAAGAAATGAAGGGGATCATCTTCCTACTGGAGGAAAATTCCACAATCTGAAGTTAAGGACCTTAATTTGCTTATTATGATTTTTTAAGTGCAGTAATCATAGGATCTGACAGTACATTGCTTAGAAACAACAAAGTTTTGTTTTGTTTTGGTCCGGTCGTGGGGCCTGAACTCTGGGCCTGGGTGCTGTCCCTCAGCTCTTTAGCTCAAGGCTAGCGCTCTACACTTGAGCCACAGTGCCACTTCTGGCTTTTTTCTTTTTGCTTAAGCGGTGCTGAGGAATTGAACCCAGGGCCTCATGCACACAAGGCAAGCGTTCTACCACTGAGCCACCTTCCCAGCCCCAGAAACAACAAAGTTTTGTTAGTGTCCTTGGCTACTTTTAGCATCAGATTTAATGCTTTCTCTAGAAAATCTAGAATCAAGATTATAATAGTTAAACGATGAGTAGATGTTAAAGTTATAAAATCAACAAATAAAAACCTAGAATTAGCCATTTTGATATGTCCAAGGTTACAATCAAAAGTTTAAAATTCAGTTGGGCACCTGAAAAATTAATTTGGGATCACACCTGTAATTTAGCTACTGAGATCTGAGGATCAAGATTTGAAGCCAACAGGTCAGAAAAGTCTGAGAGACTCTTGTTTTCAATAAGCCAGCAAAAATCTAGGCTGTAGCTGGGCGCTGGTGGCATATATGCCTGTCATTCTAATTACTCAGGAGACTGAGATCAGAGATTAGATTTTGAAGCCACCCTGGGCAGGAAAGTCCATGAGACTCTTATCTCCTACTAATTACCAAAGTGCCAGAAGTATTGCTGTGGCCCAAGTAGTGGAGCACTAGTCTTGAGCAAAATAGCTCAGGCTCTGAATTGAAAAATCTAGGCTGGAAGATGCCCCTCACTGGATGTATGGATCAAGAAAATAAGGTATATCTGCACAATGGAAATTTACTTTCCACTAGAAAGAATGATATTACATCATTTGCAAAGGAATGAATAGTCCTGGAAAAAAAATAATGTTAAGTGAAGTAGGTCAGGCTCAGAGAGAGAAAGGACATATAGTCTCTTATATATGTGGAAGCTAGAACTAATTTATAAACATACAAGCAAACACAATGTGTACACAAATGTTTTAACTGAAATATGGTGTTTGTATGGTTGAATTTGATCGATGTAATTCCTTAGAAAAACTAAAACACAGCCCCCCAAACTGAAAACCAGAAAACTGGTACTTGAAAGGTGGGGGATAGGGGTAGCGGTACGTAAAGGAAGGAGAGTAGATGAAGAGAGGAGGAAGAAAGAAAGCATGTAGTTATAAGAGCCAATGCATATTCTACGAAATATTGAGAGGAGAGGTTAGGTTTGGAGGAAGAATGACATTGATCAAGATGCATCGTATTCATAAACTGATTTGTTGAACTCCGTTGTACAACTATTTAAAGATAATACATAACTGTAACCCCTCTGTACAGTATTTTTACAATAAAATATATACAAAAAAGATAATACTAATATAATCCTAAAAATCTGGGCTGGAAGCATAATCCAAATGGTAGAGCACTACCTTCAAGAGAAAAAGTTAAGAGCTCAAAGTCCTGAGTTCAAGCTCCAGAACCTCTCTCTCTCTCTCTCTCTCTGTGTCTCTCTCACACACACAAATGTAAAATAAATTGATATATCATATGATGGTGGAAACAGATTTAAGCAAGCTGTTGAGCTGATTACTGAAGTCCTTCCCAGCTTAATGTTTATTCAAGAGAAAAAATTAATAGATATTACCTTGATGAAATCAGACAGGACACAGGCAAGTACAGTTTAGGGATTGAAGCTATGCTAAAGGCTTGGGAATAGGAGCTATAGACTCTAATAGTCTAGGAAAATCTGGATATAAGGAGATATATTCTTCTTTGCCAAAGGAACAGAAGAAGGAAAATTATCAAACTTCAGAACAAGCAAGGGCTAAATCTCATTTTACAAAGGCCAGAAACATGAGTTCATTGAGAACATGCCTCTGTTGAGATGGTTTGCTAACCAATTTTTAAAAAAATTGGCGCTATGTCGAAAATTGTCACAGACAAGTCACAAGAAGGATTCTGGTTTATAAAAAGATTTGGTAATATTGGAGGTATTTTGTGGTACCTTCTCCAAGGAGGAGGTAATCAGTATTTTCCCTTGACTACAAGGTAGTCAACATGAGTCTGGCACAATGAGCCTTACCCTTCAACAATCTAGTCCTAGAAACACAGCTGTGGTGGAGTCCAAGCAGAGCCCTGCCTTATAATGGAACATCTCTAGAACTTAACACATGTGCACTGGACACTGGAATGAAAAAGGCAAAACAAATTCAGTCCAACATTTTGCTTTGTCACAATGTCAGCCTATAACAGTATGTCTAAAAGTATTCCAGATGACTTGCTAGGCCTTGTGCTTGCTAGGCAGATAGTCTATAACTTTAGCCAACCCTTAGTCTTTTTTGCTTTTAGTTATTTCTTAAATAAGATCTCATGTTTATGATCTCACCAGCCTGGACAACATTTATTCTCCTATTTAAGGTTCATATATATCCAGGGTGATAGATGTTTTCCACAATGCCCAGCTTTTGTTTTGTTTTGGGGTGGGTTTTTTTTGTTTTTGTTTTCTGGTGGTTGTTGTTGAGATGGTGCCCTTTTGTCCAGGCTGACCTGGAATCCTGATCCAAACAAGTAGCTATAATGGTAACCTCTGTGTCTGCCTAATGTCCCAGTTTTTACTTTTACTTGCTGGAGAAATTAGTTCCTTGTAATTTATGAAAAAAAAGGTGTGTGTGTGTGTGTGTGTGTGTGTGTCCGTGTGTGTCCGTGTGTGTGTCCTGTGTCTTGAACTCTGTGGCTTGAACCTAGAGCCTCTCACTCTTGGTCTAGTTTTTCATTCAAGCTTGATGCTCTACCACTTATGCCATGCCTGACTTTTAGTTTCTTGCTGGTTATTTGGAGATAAGAATCTCTCAGATTTGTCTGTCTGGGCTGGCTTCAAACTAGGATCCTCAGATCTCAGTCTCCTGAGCAGTTAGGATTACAGGTGTAAGACATTGGTATCTGGCTAAAAAAAAAATGACTTTTTTAACCTTTGCACATAGAAGCCAAAGTGCTTTAACTGCGGTAAGTGCTCAAAAGTTAACAGTGATCACATTGTCTAAATGTAAAATCACATTTCATCTTTTCTTTCTCTAAATGTTTCCCCATATCATGAGGCAAACTCTTTTTTTTTCCTTTTTGCTTATGTGGTGCTGAGGATTCGAACTCAGGGCCTCATGCATGCAAGGCAAGCACTCTACCTCTGAGCCACCTTCCCAGCCCAGAGGCAAACTCTTTCTTCTTTCAAGAGTAAGAGGCATGAGGAAGTGGTGCTGTGGCTCAAGTAGTAGAGCACTAGCCTTGAGCTGAAGAGCTGAGGGACAGCGCCCAGGCCCAGAGTTCAGGCCCCACAACCGACCAAAAAGAAAAAAAAAAGAGTAAGAGGCATGAGGTTGTGATGGAAAAACCCATGGTTCAGAAACAAAAGAGTTTGCTTTTGGTTGCTTGCTATCTTCAGCGTAAACTTAGTCAAGCCACCTCTTGGGTCTTTGGGTTTTCTCCCTCACTGAGTGTTGTCCATCAACAATGTCAGTTCCAGGGCTCAGACACAGACATGAGAAAAGCATACACAGACTTGAACAGAAGCCCAGACACAAACCCCAGTATTGGCCAGAGGCAGATCACCCAGAAAGAATGAGGGCATACTGGGAAGATGCCTGTGTTCTGTCACCTACTCCACCAGCTCATCCAGTGACATTGGGTCACCTCCAGACCCCTTCCCTTCCTCATCCCTTGTGCTGGGGCCAGCATGCTTGCCTCACAGCTTGTCTCATACCGACACAGAATAGATAGATCCTCTAGCATGCCATCGTAACTTGCTGAAGGAAGCCTTTACCTGTTCTATGGCATTTACTCTTCTCAATATGTCTATTAGACAGTTGAAGAAACTCAGATTCTGAGGGGTCAAACCATTTGCATCAATTTAAGCCTAAGATACTTTTCCCCGTGGAAACTGCCTGACATCTTTGCTTCTCATGTGTCTTTTAGCTGTCTGACATGATCCTCACACTTCATCTTCCACGTTCATGCTAGCAATGCGGTTTTTGTTGGGATTTGACCAGTTCACCACCCCAAATCTTAGGTCTAAATCTCCCTGGCTGCAACTGTGTCTCGTTTCATTTCCTCTTAAAAATAAGGTGTAGTATGTATGTGTATGTGTGCATGTGTGTGTATATGTTAACTATAAAGCTATATAGGCTAGTAAACGTCCATATTTCCAGCTAAACTGCTGTTTTTCACATAGGTTTTTTAAAGGCCCATGTGTTTGAGAGTAGCTGTTCACTGGCAGGTAAACAAAGGTGCCCTTGATGGCTCAGCTTTGATTTTGCAGAGTCTGGTGAGTTCATATTTGAATATAGCCTTGAGGATGGTTTAACTGAACTGCAGTGAGTAGAAAAGGCCCTCTTTACCTAAAACACACTGAGTTTTTTGTTGCCTTTTCTGAAAGCAAATTCATTTTCCTGGAAACTTTTCAAAGTCGCCAGTTTGTAACCTTTGTAAAGATTCATGGGTAGGGCAGCTTGCCAGGTGCCAGGGCCTTGGGCTTGCTGGGAGTACAGACTGCAAGCAGGCCAAGTCCCGACAGCCCTCAGGAAAAAGCACAAATGTGGTCAAGAAGATCTGGAACTCTATGTCCTCCTCAACCAGTGAAAATAACTTCAGAGCTACTTACAGGGGACAGCTTCACCATTTTTAAATGGTTTGTGTGAGGGCGTAGAATGCTTGCCTGGCTTGTGTGAGGCTCTGGATTCCATCTCCAGGCACTATAAAAACAAATAAAAAGTTGTAGAAAATTTTTTCATATTTATTGAAACTAATTACAAAGAGAAATGAAATATGAGCACTGGGAAAGATTTGCACCATATGATTCAAGTCTAATCAAGGCAGCTGGGTCATCAGCCCATTTTCCTGGGATGCTGGTGGATAATCAGACTCAGGAGACATATTCTACCACTCCTTTCCTCAACAAGTATGTGGTTCTCTTCTGTGCTTTCTTTCACTAACAGCTCACCTTGCCATGTTTTGTTCTCAGCATGCATGACACAGACATGTCATTGGAAAAATTCTAACTATCCCCAGATTAGGCACACACATTCCCTGACTTGCACTTACATTTTCCAACTTAATGATGATGGAAAATGATAGGCATTTGGTAGAAACTAGATAGTCAGCCAATCACAAGGCTGGTCAGCCGATCACAAGGCTGGTCAACCAATCACAAAGCTGGTCAGCCAGTCACAAAGCTGGTCAGCCACAATGAGCTACAGCTCCCAGTCAGCCATGAGCTCATGATGGGAAACAGCCAACACTCCACAGCACGCTGTGTGGCTCAGCTAGGTGCTCTGAGGTTAGATGTATTCAAGGGACTCTGACTCACAGTATTTTCAGCTGACAGTGGGTTTATTGGAATGTAATTCCTTTGAATATTGAAGCATCCATACTTATTTAATCACCTTCCTAATGAAAGCCCTGGAGTTAATCTTAAGTCATTGTAAAAAAAAAAAAAAGAAAGAAAGAAAGGTTTCAATCCAACATGTTGTTTGTGAGTACAGTGCCTTCATTGTTTGGGAGAGACTTTAGAAATGAGCCAGTCCAGTGTCCAGTTTTGTCCCTCACTAATCATCCTTTTTTGTTTTTTTGGTGCAAGTCCTGGGGCTTAAACTCAGTGACCTTTTGTGCTCAAGGCTAGTATCTACCACTTGAGCTATAGTAGTTCCATTCCTGGCTTTTTGGTGGTTAACTGGAGATAAAAGTCTCATGGACTTTCCTGTCAGGGCTGGCTCTCTGCAATCTACATATTTCAGTATCCTGACTAGCCGGAATTATAAGCATGAGCCACCAATGCCCAGCTAATCATATGTTTGAATCCTAGAGTTGGTAGCAGTCACCTTGCCCATGAATTAATGGGCAGAGCGGGAAGGAGGTCAAAAAGGGAGTGAGAGAGAACAAGAGAGTAGCAGGGTCTCTGTGCCCAGCTTGACTTCCATGAGGGCAGTTTCATATGATTGGGCTGTTCTGGGAAAGGATGTTGACAATACCAGTGACAAGCAAATAAATACACACCACTGATCTGATTTTGCAGCTGAGGAAACTGAGGTCCAGAGAGCACACATACTATAACTAAGAATACAGGGCAAGTCTTTTTCCTTATGCTAAGTCTTAGCTCCATTTATTCCATTATGCTATGGGGTCATTTAGCCTCCCATTGTGTGCTTCCGAATGCAGGGAGCTCTCTGCTCCCTTTGCAGCCCACACCACTGAGCAGTTCTAACTTTTGCCTTTGTTAAGCTGGATTTTGCCACCAGCAGTGTTCAGTCCCCACACGGTTGCTGGTGCTGGGCTTTGAGGAATGTGGCTTCTCCATGCTGAAGTTGGCACCATTGCCAATCACCTATCCACACACCCTTGATTAGACCAGTAATTCTTCTCTGTGGAAGTTGAGTGAGGAAACTTGGGGTGGGACCCAGGTATCTGCATTTAAATTTCTCAGATAGTACTTCTCACATTGCCTATTACATAGAAAGAGTTTGGTTGGTTTAAAATTCCAATCCATTTTTGGTCTGATGCCTTTCAATATAACTGTATTGTTATGAAAATAAAAAACTTGGGGCTGGGAAGGTGGCTCAGTGGTAGAGCACTTGCCTTGCATGCATGAGGCCCAGAGGCATGAGGAAGTGGCGCTGTGGCTCAAGTGGTCGAGTGGCTAGCCTTGAGCTGAAGAGCTGAGGGACAGCGCCCAGGCCCAGAGTTTAGGCCCCACAACCGGACCCCCCAAAAATACTTTATTAAAACAAGAACAGAAGACCCCTTTCTCTGAATTAGATTCCACAGACCTAATCAAACACAGTCAAATTGCTATAAAGGTTTCTAAGAGTGACTCCCAATTTCTGTCTTTACCTCATTATAGGATAGTAACAACTATCTTGCAGAGCAGCACTGGCCCCTGGAATATGCTCAGAATGGGCTTGTCTCAGATGATAACGATGTAGATGGGGTAACATGCTTTGAAGCTATTAACCTCAAGTGTCACAGCAGAGAGACTGAGCTGGGTTGAAAAGCCTGGGCCCTGGTGTTGGCTCACTGTCTCACGCTAAATGAGTCTTTGCATTCTCCCTCCCTCCCTCCTTCCTTCTTTCCTTGTCTCCCTCCCTCTCTCCCACTCTCTCGCTTTCTCGCTCTAAGGCTCAGTTATCCCTTTTGGAAATAGGTACTAACTTGCCCATCACTTTTGAACATACAACATCTGATAAGTTAATAGAATCTCCCCCAGAGAAGTAGGAAATGGAGTTACCTGCCCAAATCAAAATGCATGCTAGAAATGAATATATTGCACAGATCTGCTTTTAGAGAATGAAGCAAGTTTCTAAGCAATGACACAGCAAAGAGAAATTTCTAGATGATAAGTTTGAAGGACAAGTGCCTTGACCATGGTCGTTGCCCGGAACTGAGAGCTAGCGGATTTGACCATGAAGCTAAAAGATAGCAACATCCTTTCTACTTTCCCCACTTTCTGAAGTCTAGCTGCAGTCTTTATCTCTTTCTTCTTGCACTCTACCTCCAGATCCTCTTAGAAAACATCAGATCTCAGCCCCAGATCTCAGCCCCTGGGTCCAGTGCATACTGAATCCTAAAGGTCCACACAGGATCCAGTACTAGAAGGCAGCACAGACCCAAGAGGGAGCTAGCTGGGCAAACTTGGTGCTTCCTGAAAACCACAGGGCCAGTGACAGTAACAAACATGATCTGAGAGTTGGATACTCCCATGTCTTAGACATATAATACATTTTATGTGCTCTTTTTCATGTAAAGAATAAAAGAAGGTATCTGAGCAATGATGGCTCATCCCTATAATACTAACTATGTAGGAAATCTGAGAGCACAAGATCGAGGTTCAAAGCCAGGTCAGGAAAGTCCATGAGACTCTTCTCTCCAATTAACCAACAAAACTTCTGGAAACAGAGCTGTGGCTTAAGTGGTAGAACACTAGTCTTGAGCATAAAAGCTCAGAGATAGGGCCTATGTTTCTTTGGGTCTTACTTCACTTAATGATTTTTTTCCAAGTCTTTCCATTTCCTTATGAAAGGGGCAATGTCATTCTTTCTGATAGAAGCATAAAATTTCATTATGTATATGTACCATATTTTCTCGATCCATTCATCAACTGAGGGGCATCTGGGTTGGTTCCATATCTTAGCTATGGTAAATAATGCTGCAATAAACAAAGTTGTGCTGGTAGCTCTAGTGTGGCCTTGCTTGTGATAAATGCCCAGAAGTGGGATTGCTGGGTCATAGGGGAGCTCTATGTTTAGTCTTTTGAGGAACCTCCATACTGCTTTACAGAGTGGTTGAACCAGCTTACATTCCCACCAAGAGTGTAGGAGTGTTCCCTTTTGGCCACATCCCCACCAGCAGCTTCAAGACATGGAAACATTAGGTCTTTTTTTGGTTGTTGTCCTTGTTGTTGCCAATGTACTGTATCTAGTTCTTTCTTTTTATTTTGTTTCATTTTTCTTTTTCCATTGTTTTATCCCTGGCAATCACTGTCTTTGATTCTGGGACACTGAGTCTTGTATATGCATTAATCTAACTTAGGGAAGGGAAGGGGAATAACAAAATGGGGAAACAAAGACAAACAAGGATGTCTCATTGCAACAATACAAAACACTATGTTGGAAATGAAATTTACAATTTCGTGGGTGGGGGGAGTGGAGGAAGGAAGGGATAGTGGGAGAGAAACAAAGGAGTGGGTAACAATGTTCAACAAGAAATGCACTCATTACCTTACTCATGAAACTGTAACCCCTCTGTACAGCATTTTTACAATAAAAATTTTTTTAAAGATACAAAACAAAACAAAAAAAGCTCAGGGATAACATCCAAGCTCTGAGTTCAAGTCTCCCCTACCCCCCTCAAACAAAGAAAAACAAAAGGAATCAAGACCTGTTTCATGATCACATTCCTGCCTCTCACTCTTTAGAAATAATTTTCCTATCTCTTTTGCCAGGAAATCAACTTTTACAAGGTCATTGACTACATCCTGCATGGCAAAGAAGACATCAAAGTAATTCCGTAAGTTTTGCCTCAAAACATGCAGGATTACAGGCACATTATCTACATCCACTGGCTACTCATTCCAAGACTAATGCTAACCCAACGTGTTCATGCCCTTGGTTAGAGGCAGAGAGAGCCCTACCTCAAACCAGGAGAGACTCATGCAGGGTGGGAAACAAGGCTCAGGAGGGGAATAGCCTTGACCAAAGCCACGGTACACTACTGAGTTGTGAATCAGGCACTCTGAGTTACACAGCCAGTGTTTACAAGCAGCCTCTCTGGATCTCACTCTCCAATCTATAGAATGAGACTAGGGAGATTAAACCTAGGCTTTTCAACAGTTTTCTGTGGTGCTATTTTTGGGGTCCAAGAAAGGGCAGAATAAAAGCAAGAAAGTGACTCAGACCACAGAGAAGGTTTACCATTTAGTATTCTCTTCACATATATCTGGGGCTCAGAGACCGTTCTAAGGACAGAACAAGCATGGGCTTGAAATGTGTTGGTCAGCAGAAAAGAAAGCTTCATTACCTGTCTATGTGAATCCCTCCTCGAATCAAGAGACACACCCATGGCTGTCTTTAAGTAATTGTGGACATTAGGCGAGGCTGTCACACTCTGTGGGAGAGCCACACCTTTAGTCTCTTGCCCCTGAGAGCTTTCTCCAACCGAAGGCACTTACTGGATCCTGCTCTAATACACCAACAGTTTATGAGAGAGGAAAGGCTTATTCAACACAGACCATCAGATTCGAACACTCCTCTGTCCTTCACATAAACAAGTCTACAGTTATATCTTTTGCTAGTTAAGGATGAGATGGTGCTCCAATTCCCTCCATTCTCTACTCACATACAGATTATTTATTTATTTATGTATGTCCATTCTCTACTCACATACAGATTATTTATTTATTTATTTATTTATTTAATTTGTTCAGTATTAGAATTGAAACCCAGGGTCTTGTGCTTGCTGGACAAGTGCTTCACCACTATAGCTATGTCTCCAACTCTTTTGATTCTTTTCTGAAGTTTATTATTTTATCTTCTTCTCCCTCCTCCTTTCTCCTCTTCTTTTTCTGTTTCCTCTTTTTTTCTTCTTCTTCCCTTGTCAAATCCACATGCTCAACTATTCTGCTTCCTAGCCCCTTCTATAGACCCTCAAATTTGTTAAACCCATGAATTGTCTTCTAAATGATCAGAATCAGTTTTCCCTGTTACTTTCTCACTGTCAAATATCACACCTTACTAACCTCGGATTACGGTCACCTTGTAACCTTCTACTGAGCACTTGTCCTACATCATCTCTTTTGAAGTTTTTTTTTAAGGGCAGCACCCATTTCTATCATAGATTTTTTAATCATCTGGGAGAGCCTACATTGTTTTATTGTAACAACTTCTTGAAGCCCAAGTGGTATGAACAGCGAAGTTCTGTTGTACTATTCTCGTGTGCATCCTTTGCCAGTTACTAGGTGTGGTTGGGCTATAATTCATGGATTTTAGTCAGGCAGAGACCAAGGCAGATAAAGCAGCAGTCATGTTGAGCCTTGTAAGATCGACTAATGCTGCCCAAGGGAAGAGAGCATATGAAAATCCACTCTTTAGCTCTTAAAATATCAGTCTAGGGACAGCATGCCACTCCCACTTGCATTTCATTGGCCAACAGTCCAAGGGCCATTCTGTACTTTAAGTGGATAGGGAAAGTAACCCAACCATGTTCCAAGGAGGAGAGACAGATGGAATAACAGGAAACATCCCCAATGGTGGCCACAGTACATGCCATCTAAACCAAGAGAAGGGAAAATTGAATAGTAAATTAATGATTAATCAAACCAAAGGAAGACTAAATAAAAATTTAAAAGTGACTTAGAATGGATAAGGAAAACAGAAGAAAGCACACATTAAAATGGTATTTAAATCCAAATATACCAATAATTTCTTTAAATATTAATCAGCTAGATATTCCAGGTAAATAACAAAGGTTGCTGAGCTAGATAAGAAATTTATTACATCTAATTGCTGTCAACGTGCAGAGTTTTCTACTTTTTGACATTTCTGGAATGCTACCATGTAATTGCCATCAGCCACACAGAAGTCATGGGCAATTATTGCTTCCCTGAGTGTGAACTAGATAATAACTATTTATATTGTAAATTTAGTTACGCTAATGTTGAGTAACCATGCTGGCTACTATCCACATTCTTTAATTGAGATATTCTATGATGTGGCATTAGAAGAAAAAGTTGTCTTGAATGGCACAAAAAGAGGAAAAGAAATGTGATATGGGATTAAAAATCTATATCAGAAAGTTAAAAGAACATAGCTGATATGAACAAAGTAAAATTATAAGTGATTTTTTTAAAAAAAAAAGTTGCATTGCAGATAAATTGGCAGCATTTTATCTTTCTAGGTGACACACAAAATGGTTTACCAAAAATGATTATAGGCTGAGTGCTGGTGGCTCACACCCATAATCCTAGCTACTCAGGAGGCTGAGATCTGAGGATCACAGTTCAAAAGCCAGCCCAGGCAGGAAAGTCCATGAGACTCTTATCTGCAATTAACCACCAGAAAACCAGAAGTGGTGCTGTGGCTCAAGTGGTAGAGCCTTGAGCTGAAGAGCTGAGGGACAGCACCCAGGCCCACAGTTCAAGCGCCATGACAAAAAAAAAAAAAGATTATAGGGCTGGGAACATGGCTTAGTGGTAGAGAGTGTTTGCCCTGGGTCCAAGTCGTTTGTACCACATATACAGAAAAAGCCAGAAGTGGAGCTGTGGCTCAAGTGGTATAGTGCTAGCCTTGAGCAAAATCCTCAGGGACAGTACTCAGGCCCCAAATTCAAGCTACATGACTGACTCATAGTACTAC
This sequence comes from Dipodomys ordii, assembly GCF_000151885.1. Lineage (NCBI taxonomy): Eukaryota > Metazoa > Chordata > Mammalia > Rodentia > Heteromyidae > Dipodomys > Dipodomys ordii. Next base: position 3,140,110 of record NW_012267301.1, read on the forward strand.
TACTACAATAATAATAATAATAATAATAATGTTAGCAAGTAAAACACACAATATAAAGGATTATAGAACTTTTATTTAGCTGGGTTTATTCCAGGAATCGAAGTTTGGTTTATGATTAGAAAAATTAAGCGAATATAACTTGTCATATTAAAAGGAACATGATCTGGGCATGGCAATACATACCTGTAATCCCAGCACTCGGGAAACAAAAAGTTCAAGGTGAGACTTAGCTACACAAAAAGATCCACTTTCAAAAACAATAAAATAAAATAAAGAGAAAAGGAAAAACAGCATAATTGCTCCCATAAAGGAGAACTTCCTTAATTTTCTAATGAGAACTTTAAAAATAAAAGTATACCAAATAACTTTTTTTGAGAATATATTACCCAGTATTGACAAATTGAAATTTTTGGTTTAAGCAATCCTATTACCTCAGATTCTTCAGTATTTTTGCTACAAGTGCAAACTGCACACCTGGTTTAACAAATAACATATGTAATGGGGAAATAATATATTTAGTGATGAGAAATTTCTCACAGAGACAAGACACTAATAATGACTATTGCCCTTTCTGCCAGCTGTACTGGAAGTCCTAATGAGAACAATAAGGCAAATCAATTTTTTTTTTTAAAAAAAGATTCTAAACTGGCCAGGTGCCAGTGGCTCACACCTGTAATCCTCAACTATTCAGGAAGCTGAGATCTGATGATTGAGGTTTGTTATTATTGGTGGTGGTGGTGATGGTGGTGTTTGTTTTTGTTTGAGGTTTTTTCCCCTTCATCGGAGGGAATGACCCATGTAATTTGTGGGCGGGGATAAGAAGGGGAAAGTAAAAGAAGGAGTGACATTGTCCAAAAAAAAAAGAAATGCACTCATTACCTGACTTATGAAACAGTAACCCCTTTGTACAGCACCTTAACAATAACAATAAAATTAGATTTTAGGTGGGGGGACTGAGGAGGATGGAAAGAGGGAGAAAAATGAGGGGGGGAGTCACAAGTTAGACAAGAGATGTCTCACTACCTTACTTATGTACATCACCTTGACAATACAATTTAAATTTAAAAATATATTTAAAAACAGATGGCTGGCTGGCATTTAGGGTTCACTCAGGTATAGGGAATGTAACTGGGTGCTGGGGACAGCCTAAGGTTGAAGTGGAACAAAGGCTTAGATTCAGCTTTTTAGTCCAACAGTACCTATATTGAAAGCCACACTTTGTCTTTGACTTTTACAGGAATCCACCTCCTGACCACTGGGCTTTAGTAAGCGGCCTCCCCTCTTATGTGGCCCAAAATGGCCTGGTAAGTGATGCAACTTGGAAGTAGGGGAGTGTGAATGGGGAGAATGAGAGCAAGTGTGAATTTCTAAAGCCCATTCTCTTGAGTTTTCAATTAACTTGACAGTTGGCCTAAAGAGATTAATGACTGACATTTGGGCAAATATGAAATGCAGAGAAATGATCCTCAAATGGAAAGGTACATCATCTCATTGGCGGCTAAAACCACTTACACAGGACTGTCATGACTGGCTGATCCACCAGGCTTGTCAAAGACTCCAGGCCAACCTCTCATTCCAGCTTAATTGCCATTTCCCAGCCACCCCTCTCCCCTACATTTCCAACCATAGTTATGTAGCAGAGCTCTGATGCTTTACTTCTCATCATGCCACACCCACTTAGAGTCAAAAAATGGAGGGACATTGTTCTTTGTGCCTCAGGGTAGAATCATGTCTGTTAATGGCATGTTGTTTCCATATGTGAGCTTAGTCACAGTACATCTTTCCCCAAGCGCACACTACACAGTGCTGGCCCTATAGTAACGTGTCTACTTATTAGGCACTGTGATAAGCTCTGGAAATGGAAAAAATAGATCAAATATAATTTCTCTTCTGAAGCTTATAATCAAATGAGGAGGCATCTATATTGACAGATACTTACAAAGTGATAAGCCATCACACACACACACACACACACACACACACACACACACACACACACATAGTATTCTGACAATAAAGATAGAGAGTATCTAAACTAGCCTTCATTTCCCACAGTGTGATGGTCAGAGTTGAATTTTAAGATCAATAGGTCTTAGGAAGGTAGAGGCAGGTCAGGAGATTCAGGTGGCGGGAACAACATGGGTATCAGTAACTTTCCCTTCTAGAACAAATACCATAGAAAATCAGCTTACAGGTGAAGGTTTCTTCTTTTTTATTTTTAATCATTTTTAAAATAAGTTTTTTATTGTGAAAATACTGTACAGAGGGGTTACAAGCACATGAGCAAGGTAATGAGTACATTTTTTATCAAGCATTGTTGCCTCCTCCTCTGTTTTTCCCTTACCATCCCTGCCCTCCCATCTCCACAACTACATCCCCCCTCCACCTAAATTGTAAAGTTCGTTTTTTGACATAGTTCCTTGTACATCTCATTGTTGCAATGGGTCAACCTATATCCCTATTTAACAATTTTTTTTTTCCCTTCTTCTCCCCGTATATACACAATGGAATTCTATGCCTCCATCAGAAAGAATGACATTGCCCCATCTGTTAGGAATGGAAAGATCTGGAAAAAATTATATTAAGTGAAGTAAGCCAGGTGCAAAGAAACATAAGTCCCATGGTTTCCCTTATTTGCAATAACTAGTATATGTCTGAGTCAAGCAGAAAAGGTCAGATACGTTGATGTTAAGTGAAATGAACCCCAAGATAAGGACGCAAGTAGTTTTTTTCTTTTTTTTTTTTTTTTTGGGTCCGGTCGTGGGGCCTGAACTCTGGGCCTGGGCGCTGTCCCTCAGCTATTCAGCTCAAGGCTAGTGCTCTACCACTTGAGCCACAGCGCCACTTCCGGCTTTTTTCTTTTTGCTTATGTGGTGCTGAGGAATCGAACCCAGGGCCTCATACATACAAGGCAAGCGCTCTACCACTGAGCCACCTTCCCAGCCCTAGTTTTTTTCTTTCTTGCTATTGTTTCTAACGTATTTATAAGGTACCACGTGATTTTTTTTGTTGTTGCTTTGTTTGTCCCTCCCCCAAGGTGAAGGTTTCTTTTGGCTCAGTTTTGGAGGGTTTTTTGGTCACATCATTTGGCCTCATTGCTTTGGGCCTGAAGTGAGCATAGTACAATACACATGATAGAGCTAAGCTGCTCACCTCATGGTGGCCAGGAAATGAAAAAAGAGGAAGTTCCTTCAAGGAACTGTCTCAATGACTGGAAGTCTTACCAGTAGTCCCATCTTTTGAAGATTCTACCACCTCCCAGTGGAGGACCAAGACTGTAACACATGAGCCTTTGGGGAGTACTCTACATGCAGCTACACAGCAATAGGCAGACAACACAGGAAGGGGTTTGAAGCAGTGCTATGTATGCATGTACTGTTGCTGGACTATTATGTTTGAGACAGAAGGAGAAGGAGCTTGAGAGGGAGGAAGCCAGATCATAGTAAGCCTTGATATCACATCAAGGGGCAAGGATTTCATCAACTGATGACTATTTTTTGCTTTCTTTTCTTTCTTATGGTCCTGGCCCTTGAACTCAGGGTCTGGGCACTGTCCCTGAGCTTTAAAGCTCAAGGCTAGCATTCTACCACTTGATCTACAGTTCCACTTCCACTTTGCTTTTTGGTGGCTAATTGGAGATAAGAGTCTCACAAACTTTCCTGCCCTGACTGGCTTCAAACTGTGATCTCAGATCCTGAGTAGCTAGGATTACAGGCATAAGCCATGGGCACCCAGCTTAGGTGACTTTTTAAAGCAAGAGAATGGAATAGACAATTTTCATTTTAGCAAGAGAATGTTGGCACCTCCATGGAACATATATCCAAAGGACTGACACTGGAGGGTGGGCAACAACCTGAAGTAGAAGTTAGAGGTTAAAAATATCAACATAGGGATGTCCTGTAAAGAATATTGTTGTTATTGCCAAAACTCAGTGAGTGCAACAACTCCAGCAGAGATGGGATTAAAAAGAAGAAGAAGAAGAAAGCCATATCTGGAAAGATCTAATACTGAGAAGGGAAAGCTTGTAGGCCTTTGTGGTTGATTGTAAGCAGAATGGAAAGAGAAGTCAAAGCTAATTTCCAGACCGGTGGATAATGCTGCCATAAGGTCTAAATATAAGATGAGGTCAGTTACAGACACAGTGCTTTGGAGACACTCTTAGGAACAAATATTTAGCAAGTAGATGGATAATTTGGATATTATAGAGAGAATGGAAGGGTGGAGATGAAATGAGGAGGTCCTCCAGACCAGGTGGTACTTAAACCATGTGTGTTGATGTAATTACCCAGGAGCAGTACTCTGTGGTGCAAAATTGGAGGCTGCCAGGATTTCCAAAGCAGGTGGGGAAAGAGGAGTGTGAAGAGAAATGGGAGAGTCCAGAATTGTTTGGAAATTTAGGAGAGAGTGGTGTTTTGGCAACCAAAGAAGTAGAGCATATCAATAGAGAGAGATAAAATGTAGCACGATGATCTGGTTAGGCAGAATCTAAAAACTCCAGGGAATTGCCACTAAGAGGGCTATGGTAGCCCTAATGAAAGCTGATTTGGTAGCAAAGTGGAAACAGGAGCTAGCATGTAGTCCACGGAGAAGTGGCCGTGTAATGAGGAGGTAGAGAATGCAAGGGAGAAAGGAGAATGCCTACCTGGATTGTTGCTATGGAGACCATATCAGAGAGAGGAAGAATTTCATTTGTAATGATGGGAGAGATTCGAGCATGCCCATAGGAAACAGCCAAAGGAGAGGCTGATGATCAAGAGGGAGCAATGGAAACAGGTGGACTTTGTTCATGCAGAGACCAGAAGGGCAATAGTGGTTAGTCACCCAATAGGAAGAGGAGCAGACCACTCTCTGAGACAAGTGTTGTCTGTGTTGACAGACAGGGTTGCTGCAAATGCATGTCCTGGCTTCTGGTGAACTGGAAGAAGGAGTCCTTTTCCAACAGAAGGAGCAAGGTTGCGGCCATGGCTCCACAGGCAGAGCAGAGCTGGATGTCAGTTCCCAGCTGTCCCTCTGCCAGATGCTTTTCTGCAGTACCTATACAAAGCCCAGCATGACCCTGTTGACAGGGCAATGAAATATCTCCCATGTGATCTTTTGATGATACAATTTTCAGGACAAGACTTCTAAATCTAGCAATAGAGAAAATGAGCTACAATACTTTTCATTTATTGTTCTGCTTTGGGTTACATTTCAAGGGAAAACACTAAAAACAATACCCCTTCTCCCCCACTGAACCAAAATGTAATTGAGTCAAAGATGTTTACAGTACCATTATTTATCTCAGCTTTTTAAAACCAGGCGATAGCAGATCATGGTGATCCACACCTGTAATCCCAGGAGGCCAAGGCAAGAGAATCAGGAGTTCAATGCCAGCCTAGAAAAAGTTAGCAAGACCCTATCTCAAAAACAAAAAGACTATGGATATGGCTCAAGTGGTAAAGCACTTGCCTAGCAAGAGAAAGGCTCTAGGTTCAATCCCCAGTTTAGTAAAGCTAACAGTGACCTGAACACCACCCAAATACTCCACAAATGAACATAATATTCATCTGTTAATAATGACAACTTGTGCGTTTAGCTTTTTCAAACCTTGGAGATGATTCAAGAGTATAACAAATGGAACCTTATAAGGTGCTTTTCCTATTCAGTAACCTCAGCTAATAGCCCCAAACCATTTCAAGAACATCTATCTGATGACAGGAATGTAAATGTCCTAGGCAAAAAACATGATGTTTCTCCAAATAGCCTGTGTGCTTCACTGGATGTACTATTAGGTCTAATCACAGCTCCATTATTTCTTTTTGTGGCATTCAGATTTGCAATATCATGAATGCGCCTGCGGAGGACTTTTTTGAATTTCAGGTGAGTCATTTTTTAATTTGTTCTCTTAGTCTTCTGACTTGATTCTTTCCCCCCCAGAAAGAGCCTTAGAATACATGAGAATCCGCCTACTTTTCTGGGAAGCAGCCTAAAATAAAGTGAAAAGATGACTGGAGAGAAGCCATATAGCAGTGGGAATCGGGTGGGAGTGAATTGGGTGATTTCCAAGGCCCCTCTCCTTGCCTCCCGCCTTTGGGAATATTGTTCATGCTGGTTCCTCTGCAACTATCATTTGCTGTCCAAATCCTCTGTCCTTCCATATTGACCATAAATGCTACCCTTCCTATGAATTTTGTGATGATTTTCATGGCTGCCATCATTTTTGCTTGACAGCATTCCTCTGTGTTTATGGAGAGCATCTTGTGGGCCAGGCTTGGGCACAATCTACAATGACTTCAGTGACAGATAAGATAGACATGGTCTTGTTTCTATAGAGCTCATGAGACAGACATAAAGTGACAGTCAAGGGAAGAGCTGGGAATAGAGGAGGGGCTTGACTTGATCAAAGGAATTAAGAAATGTGTCTCAGAAAATTATATCTGGGGGGCTGGGAAGGTGGCTCAGTTGTAGGGCGCCTGCCTTGCATGCATGAGGCCCTGGGTTCGATTCCTCAGCACCACATAAGCAAAAAGAAAAAAGCCGGAAGTGGTGTTGTGGCTCAAGTGGTAGAGCGCTAGCCTTGAGCTGAAGAGCTGAGGAACAGTGCCCAGGCCCAGAGTTCAAGCCCCACGACCAGACCCAAATAAAATTATATCTGGGGACCACTACCTCTCTAGGATGTGTCTGTGTATTACTGGACCCCAACATGTAACACACTGCCTAACATATGCCAGCCCTGACATCTTAGGACTGAAAACCACAAGGCTACTTGTCTTAAAGAATGCCAGTCAGATGCACTGTTGGCTCAAGGATTTTTTTTTCTTTCTTTCTTTTAAAAATTTGCCCTGGGGCCTGAACTCTGGGCCTGGGCACTGTCCCTCAGCTCTTCAGCTCAAGGCTACCACTTGAGCCACAGTGCCACTTTCAGCTTTTCCTGCTTATGTGGTGCTGAGGAATCAAACCCAGGGCTTCATGCATGCTAGGCAAGCACTCTACCACTGAGCCACCTTCCCAGCCTCTGCTAATGGTGTTTTTGAGTGGCCACGTCTATGAGCAAAGTCCACCAAATGCTATCCAGTTATTCCCTTCTTAGGGAATCAGGCAGGGTCCCAATCATAGTACAAAGTCTGTCACAGCTGCCTGCGCAGCCTGGAAGCAGAGGAACCCTGAGGTCTGATGCTTCTCTCATAGAAAGAGCCTCTGGATGAGTCTGGATGGATGATTAAAAATGTCCTTTCCATGCCAATTGTGAACAAGAAGGAAGAAATTGTTGGGGTGGCCACGTTTTACAACCGTAAAGATGGGAAGCCCTTTGATGAAATGGATGAGACCCTCATGGAGGTATGGTGTGCTGAGGCTTTGCTGTGGGGTTCAGAGGTCGCTAGCTTCCAGGCTTGGCTTTCAGAGCTGTGCAGTAGGACCCTGGGGTGCAAGTACCTAACCACCTGGAGGGATTGGAAGTCACTGTGTTGGCACAATCCTACACCAACCTCAACTCTTCTGTACTGTCAACTGTTATCCGAAAAACCCACATTCCATATTAGAATAGTAGAGCAAAGATTAATGTAGCTCCTGCACAAAGATAACATGCAAATTTGAGAACTGTTCCATTTTTTAAATAGATAAAGTTGTTTCATGTAAAAAAAAGTTTTTCTTTTCAGAGAAGTTTTAAGTTCCCAACAGAATTGAGCAGAAAATACAGAGTTCCTATATGCCTTCTTCCCTCACCTGTGCAGAGACTAGTTCCCCACGTAGGCTTTATTCAAAGTGTATTTATACCCACTACTCTATGTTCTCATTACAACCCTGCATGTTGGCACATAGCTTCTCAGACCATTTTATAGCTGGGAAAACAGAAGCCTTGAGAATCTTGCCCTAAGTTGGAGTCAGAACCAGACCTGAATGTTTTATCTCTGAATCTTCATTTCTTTCTTTTTTCCCTTTTCCTTTCTTTTCAGTCTTTGACTCAGTTCCTGGGCTGGTCCGTTTTAAATCCTGACACCTATGAGTCCATGAACAAACTTGAAAATAGGAAGGATATTTTCCAGGACATTGTAAAATATCATGTGAAGTGTGACAACGAAGAAATTCAGAAAATCCTGGTGCGTGACATTCTTTCCTGGCTCCTACTCTAGTACAAACTGTGCCTCCAAGATGCATCCAAACTAAAGCAAGACATGAAGTAGATGAGGGCACAGGCTGGGGTGGGTCTTCTCAGTCACATCCTCCCGCCTAACACAGAGGTGGAGATCTTCACAGTTGAATGGATGGATGCATATGTGCCAGCGAGCAGTTAATAAAGACTGCCCTTTGTGGTCTGAGCACAGGTATCTTTTGCAGAATGACTTTGCTTTAGGGGTCTGGATCTGGCTAGAAAGGTCTTCACTTTTCACTATGTTTAGGGTTGACTTGATACTGAAGGTAGTACCAGATAGTTGTACCCCTATTCAGGAAGCTCTATCCGGAAGACCACTGATCCATGATCCATGTCTCGGAGCCATGCTCCTGTGAGTCAAGAAGACCTAAGCAAGACACAGAAGAGTTAGATGGAGATTCCAGGAGGAGTAGGCACTCTTCACATAGTTTCATCACTTTGCAATTTATATGTCAGGTTCACAGGACCTTGTGTTATGCTGATAAGTATTAGCCCAGGAAAGTAGGAAAGGCAATGAATTCTACCCTCGTTATAGAGATGAAGAAACAGAGGTTACCACAGGGGAAGGAACTTGCCCCCAAACCACCAGACTGGTGAATAGGTCTCAATCTTTATCAGGACAGTGAACCTCCTGCTTCACTAGGTGGCAAGTGTGCCATCTTGAGAATCATCCAACAGAGCTGATAATCCTATTATTAGGGATGTCATTGTAAGAAATCCTACGTGAAGTGGGAAATTGGATTAAATACTTAAAAAAAATATGGTAGAATCAGTGATTGATTGTTCCTGGGATCTTGGTTTTATTTACTTATTTCTGGTTTCAATTCCTTTCATTTCTTTTTCTTGCTTAATTGTTATGGCTAGAATTTCTAGCTCAATGGGCTCTTGGTTTTAAAGAGACCAGGATCTTAGAAGCAAATTGAATTGTCCCATGGTTTTGGAAATGATATCCAGTTAAATTCCCAAATTCCTCACAGGTTGAAACTACATAGGCCAGTGTGTATCTAGAAGCCATTTCTTATGCATGGAAGATGCCACAACAAGTTTCTTCATTTCCTCCCAATATCTACCCAGGTCAAAGAAGAAACTAACCTGTGTTGATGAATTGCCTCATGCTTTACTTGACTCAGTGTATAATTTCAGCCAAATGATGGATATGTGGTTCTTATGGAGGCCTAGCCTTAGTGAACCAGATTTTTCTCTGAGTCATGAATCAGGAACAAGTAACTGGGCCCATATTCTATACTTCTCCTGCACATGAGGAAATAGGCCCAGAGAAAAAAGGAACTTGCCTCAGGTCACACAGTAAATGAGAGAAAAATCAGGACCATAGCCAAAGCCTCATTTTTCCTAGTCAGTTATAATAAAAATATCAACAACAATGTCATCTGATTTTAGTGCACCCTGTGTGCCAAGTACTGTGGCAATGCTTTACATGCATTATTTTAGTTGTATATATTTTGTTTAAAACAACTATGCAAGCTGTGTGTGATAGCACAGGCCTGTGACCCAGCACAGGAGGCTGAGGTTGGAAGATTAATAGTCCAATACAGTCTGGGCTACATAGAAACGCTGAGTCTACCCTAGAAGTATATAACAATACCCTGTCTCTAGAATAAAAACAAAAACATGCAGTTCAGTGGTGGAGTGCTTGCCTAGCATGTGCAAGGCCCTGTCCACTGTCACACTGTGAAGAAAAAAAAATGTTGCATGATTAAGGTTAAGGACTTTTCTCATCCCTATTTTACAGATGAGAAAATGGAGGTTATAAAGTATTCTGTAAGCTGGGAGCCAGTGGCTCACGCCTGTAATCTTAGCTACTCAGGAGGTTGAGATCTGAGGATCACGGTTCAAAGCCAGCTCAGGCAGGAAAGTCCGTGAAACTCTTTTTGTTTTATTTTATTTTGGGTCTGGTCGTGGGCCTGAACTCTGAGCCTGGGCGCTGCCCCTCAGCTCTTCAGCTCAAGGCTAGTGCTCTACCACTTGAGCCACAGCACCACTTCCGGCTTTTTTTTTTTTGCTTATGGGTGCTGAGGAATCGAACCCAGGGCCTCAAGCATGCAAGGCAAGTGCTTTACCACTGAGCCACCTTCCCAGCCCCAGTCCGTGAAACTCTTATCTCCAATAAACCACCAGAAAACTGGAAGCAGAGCTGTAGCTCAAGTGGTAGAGTGCTAGCCTTGAGCTGAAGAGCTGAGCGACAGCACTCAGGCCCAGAGTTCAAGCCCCAAGACTGACAAAAAAAAAAAAAGTATTCTGTAACCCTACTAGTACATAGGGAGCTCAGATTGGATGCAAGGCCCTGGACCTGAAGCCCATTATTGAATTTGCTCACCAATGAATGCTGAATGGCAGTCTCTCTGATGGGTGGTTCTAATGCATAAATTTTGGAGGAAGCAAAAATAGAAATGGAGATGTGGAAATGTATTTAGTCTTCTGATTTAATTACCTGTGTCTTTGTCTCTGCTGTTTTGGCCACTGACAGAAAACCAGAGAGGTGTATGGCAAGGAGCCTTGGGATTGTGAAGAAGAGGAGCTGGCTGAGATTCTGGTGAGCTGAGATGGAGCACCTTGGGTGTGACGCAACACTTATCCAGGCACTCCTGAGTGGGCATGTGATCTCTCTACAAAGTATAATCCACCCTCTGCTCTGCTTCTCCTCTCAGACTTGGGACAGGGCAGGGCTGATGGGGGACCCAGAAACACTTCATTGTCCCCTGATTACTTGTCTCCATCCTCTGTCCAGCAAGAAGAGCTGCCTGATGCAGAGAAATATGAAATTAATAAATTCCACTTCAGCGATTTGCCTCTCACAGAGCTGGAGCTGGTGAAATGTGGTATACAGATGTATTACGAGCTCCGAGTAGTAGAAAAATTCCATATTCCACAGGAGGTGAGATCAAACACCTTTCATGTCTCTTTTTCTTTTTCCTTTGTTTCCTTGCTTTAAAAATGCAAACAAAAACAGCTCAGTCTAGAAAGGACCTTAAGAAGGGAGCACCCTTAGCATTTGGGGTTCAGATCTTGATGGACAGTTAAGTCATCTGTCAGAAGAGACACTTGTGTTTCTGAGCTGAGAGATACAGTGTGTTCTGAGGCTCTGAGTTCTGAGGGCTGTGAATAAATAGATGTATATATGGTGGAAACATGTAGGCTAAGTCCATTTAAACAGAGCTCTTCCTCTTCAGAACTGCAAAAGAAGATGCTGATAGTGGGGGTGAAAAGAAATATGTGAGATGCTGTCCAAACCACCAGTTCTCTCTTACATATCTATACACTCACCCTTAAAGCTCTAATGAATCACAAACAACTCAGCCCTTTACGTGATGCTGATGGGCACCCTTTTGTTTTCCTTGCCTATGAAGTTAGGTTAGCTTCTCTCTCGGGACAATCGATCTCTGGGCGATAAGCTTGGACTCATTAAGGAGGCTCAGCTGGTGGGATAAGTGAAATGATTTGCACTCACATCTTGTTTCCCAACCGCTGTAATTTCACAGTACTGCGCAGTTGGCAAAGCGTCTATTGCTAGGTCTTCCCCTTTGGTTGAGTGCTGGGGTTGGAGGGCCCGGGCACCTGGCCAGGCTCCTGCTGTCTCATTGATTGTGCATGTGTTTGCAGGCGCTGGTGCGGTTCATGTACTCCCTGAGCAAGGGCTACCGCAGGATCACCTACCACAACTGGCGCCATGGCTTCAACGTGGGGCAGACCATGTTCTCCTTGCTGGTGGTATGGAGGGCTGGTGATGGGGTCTGCCCTGGCTGTGGGCTCGAGCTATGTGGGACAATCACATGCAGACTCTTCATGGCAGCTCTGCATTACCATTTTTATTTATTGCCTTTTAAAAGTTGCAAAAGTGCTATTTGAAATCCTCTGGCAATACCAATGTCTGCTAATCACTAGAAAGAATCATAGCCAGGTGCCCATGGCTCATGCCTGTAATCCTAGCTACTCAGGAGGCTGAGATCTGAGGATCATGGTTCCAAGCCATCTATGGTAGGAAAAATCATTGAGACTCTTAAAATCATTGAGACTCTTAAAATCATTGAGACTCTTATCTCCAATTAGCTTTCAAAAAAAAAATCTGGAAGTGGTGCTGTGGCTCAAATGGACAGTACTAGCCTTGAGCAAAAGAAGCTCAGGGACAGCGCCCAGGCTCTGAGTTCAAGAACAAGAAAGGAAAAAAGGAAAGAAAGCCAGAAAGTAAGCAAGCAAGAAAAAGAAAGAAAGAAGGGAGGGAGGGATGGAGGGAGGGAGGAAGGAAAGAAGGAAGGAGAGAAGGAAAAAAGAAAGAAATAGAAGAATAGAGAACATATAAAATAAAAAAATGAAAGAAATTTGGACATTGTGACACATGTTTGTTATCCAGAGGCTGAGGCAGGAGATTGTGAGTTGCAGACCAGCCTGGGATGCACAGTGAGACCCTGTCTCAAAAGCCAAAAACAAACCACCACCAACATATAAACAAACAAAAAGAAACTACCACTAAAAGAAGTTGGTCTAGTTACTTGGAGATAACTCCGGCACAAATCCTCTAAATTCTCTTTTCATACACATACAGCACACAGAGAAACAAACACATACTATATTTTGTTTATAACCAACAGAATACTATTCTGTACTTCTGGAAAATATAAATAATCATAGTCTTTCATTTTATATTTCTGTATCAATCACATTCTTTTATTATATAAGCACACAACAACTTTTTTTTACTATACATGAACATATGAAAACTACTGGTATTCTATTCCTATAGTCTATATTTCTGTTTTTGTGCTGGTACTATGTTATTATTCCTATAGCTCTTTAGTATAATTTGAAGTCATGAATTGTAACTCTAGTATTGCCTTTTGCTTGGGATTGCTCTGGTTATACAGGGTTTTTTGTGTTTCTATATGAATGTTAGGATTTATATTTCCTATTTCTGTGAAGAATGCCATTGTAATTTTGATGGAGATGGCACTGAATCTAGAGATCACTTCAATAATATAACCATTTTTATAATAATTAATTCTACTTATCCATGAACAGGGAACATTTTTACATCTTCTAATCTCTTCTTCAACTTCCTGTTTCAATATTTTGTGGTTTTATTGTACAGCTCTTTCATTTTCTTGGTTAAATTTATTCCTAGTAATTTTTTTCTTGAAGTTATTATGAACAGAATTGATTTCTTGATTTCTTTAGCATGCTCGTTATTGTTATATTAAAAAAAGCTGTTGATTTTTCTACTTTGGCTTTATGTCCTGCCACTTTTCTGTAAGTATTTAAAGGTTTGTTTTTTTTTTTTTTGGTGGAGCCTATGGGCCTTTTTAACAATAGAATCATATCATCTACCAGAAGGAATAGTTTGACTTCTTTCCTTCTGATTCATAACCCTTTCATCTTTTTCTCTTTCCTTGTTGCTCTGGCTAAGAATTAAGAAGTATATTGAGAGGAGAGTAGGCACCCTTGGCTTGTTCCTGATTTTAGAAAAAATCATTTTTCTCTATTTATTACCATGCTAGCTATAGGTTTTTTACCATAGTAAGGTATGTTCTTTACTATGTTAAAATATGTTCCTTCTATTCTTAGTTTCTTCAGGGCTTTTATCATGAAAGGATGTTGGATTTTATCAAGAGCTTTTTCTGTATCTATTGAAATGATCATGAGATTTTTTGGTCCTGTTTGTATTTATGTACCATATGATAGTCATGTGTGTATGTTGAGGTATCCTTGGATCCCTGGAATGAAACAAACTAATTACAACATATGGTTTTTTTAACGTCAAACTTGTTCTTTCAGTATTTTTGTTGAGAATTTCTGCATGTATGTTTGAAGAAAATTATTTTATAATTTTCTTTTTGGTTATTATCTTATGCTTCTCTGACTTTGGTATTGCAGAATGAGTTTGGTGGTATCTTTCTCTTTCTATTACAAGGAAAAGCCTGAGAACCTTTGATATTAGTTTTTTAAAGGCCTAATAGAACCCAGCAGAGAAACATCCAGTCTTGAGCTTTTCTTTATAGGTAGGCTCTATTACTGATTCAATCTCCTTGCTTACCATAAAGCTGTAAAGTTGTTTATATTCTCTTGGGTCAGTGGTAGTATATCATATGTGTCTAGAAATTTGTCCATTCTTTCTAGATTTTCCAATTTATATGAATATAAGTTTTCAAAGTATTCCCTTATGATCTTATGAATTTCATTGGTGTTTGTTTTAATGTTACCTTTTTTCCAATGTCTAATTTTATTAATTTGGGCTTTTTCCTTCTTTCTTTAGTTATATTGTTTAAGGGTTTGTCAATCTTGTTTATATTTTCAAAGAAGCAACCATTTGTTTTATTGATTTTTAGTATAGATTTTTTTAGTTTCCCTTTCAGTTATTTCTTCCCTGACATTTCTATTTACCTTCTAGTTTCCATCTTTTACTTTCTTTGTGCCAGTCCTGATACTTGAACTCAGAGCCTGGGCATTGTCCTTGAGCTTTATTCACTCAAGGCTGGCACTCTACCACTTCCGGCTTTTTGTTGGTTAATTGGAAACAAGAGTCTCAAAAACTTTACTGCCTGGGCTGCCTTCAGATCACAGCCTTCATTGCTCAGCCCCCAAGTAGATGTAAGCCACAGTGCCGTTTAGTAGCTATTATTGTATTAGGTTTATTCCTGTTTTTCTAAGAACTTAAGAAATATCATTAGGTTATTTATTTTAGGTTGCTTTGATTTTTTGATAGAGTCATAGCTCTAAGCTTTCCTCTTAGAACTGTCTTTAATATGTCTGATAGGTTGTAGTATGCTGTACTTTCATTTTTATTAGATTCTAGGTATTTTTTAATTTCTTTACTGACTTCTCCAATGACCCACTAATCATTCAAAAATATATCATGTAATCTCCATGTGTTTGCATAGTTTCTGTACTTCCTCTTGCTATTAATGTCCAAATTTCTTCCATTATTATCTGGTAGATGTAAGAAATTATTTAAGCTTTTTTTTTACTTGTTAAGACTTGCTTTGTAGCCTAAAGTGTGCCCTGTATGGATAAAATTCCATCAGCTGCTGAGAATTGTGTGTTATACGCAGTTGTTAAATGTACTAATTTGGAGAAAAGAGTTTGGTTCCTCATGTCTGTAGTGCAGTTTAACTCTGAAATTTCTTTGTTGATTTTTTGCAGTCTAAATGATCTATTTATGAGAGTGGAGTGTTAGAGCTACCCACTGCTATATTATATCTGCACTTGTCTGTATCTTTATGTTTATTAGCTATGTTTTATGAAACTAGGATCACCAATGTTTGGTGCTCACCAGTTTACAATTATATATCTACTTAATGCTTTCTTCCACTTATTAATACATAGTGACCTTCTCTATCTCTTCTAATTTTTGTAGCTTATAGCTACTCTTGCTTGCTCTCTGTTTCTACTTGCTTGATATGTGTACAGGACATATACATATACATGTATATAATACACATACACATGCTCATACAATACATACACAGAGGCATACACACAAATATACACATACACACATATGTAACTACACATACACATATATGCACACATATACGTATACATACATATACACATGTAGACATACACATACTAATATACATATATATGTACGTATCTGTCTGAGTCTTTGCCAGTGAGGTATGTCTTCTGTGAACAACAGATAGTAACATCTTGCTGTTCTTTTAATTGGCAAGTTAAGACCATTCCATTTAGAGAAATATTTGCTTATTCTAATAATTATGGTGGCTTTTTTGTTTATTTATTTGTTTTTCCTGGTTGAATTGAGTACTGTTGTTGGTTTTTTCTTTCCCCCTCATTCATCTTAGGAGTGTGCTAATTTACTGAGTTAAATGTATCTGATGTTTTTCTTAATTTTCAATTGTTCCTCTATTCCTCCCATACAATTTATTGTTCCTTGAACTCTCGAGTTTGTGAGAGCTGTATTTCTCCCTCACCTGTGTACGGGATTCTTTTATATATTTTCTGCAGTACTGGCTTACTGCTCATGAATTGATTTAGTCCACAGAAGCTATTTGTTTCACTATTGATTTAAAAATATAACTTTGCTAGAAATAGTATAGACAGTTACTTACTCTTAGTACTTGAAATGCATCACGGCATGCTTTTCTGGCTTTGGGGGTTTCTGTTGAGAGATCTGATGATATTCTCATGAGTTTGCCTTTGTAAGTAAGTTGGCATTTTTTCTCTTGAAACTTCCAATATTCTTTCTTTGTTATATCATCTTGGCACTTTAACTATGCTGTGACGTGGAGAGGCTTTTTTCTGATCATATTTCCTTGAGATTTTACATCCATGTCTTTCCCTAGACTAGATTTGGGGAGTTTTCTTCTATAATTCCATTTAATAGACTTTATTTGACTTTTAATTTGTACCTCAATGTCTTCTCCTACTTCTATTTAGGTTTTGTCTCTTGGTCATAGTCCAGCATTCTTGAAAATTTGGGTGAAGCTGGGCATTGGTGCTCACACCTGTAATCCTAGCTACACAGGAGGCTGAGATCTCAGGATCACAGTTCAAAGCCAGACCAGGCAGGAAATTCCATGAGACTCTTATCTCCAATAAACCACCAGAAAACCCAGAAGTAGCACTGTGGCTCAAGCGGTAGAGTGCTTGCCTTGAGCTGAAAAGCTGAGGGACGGCTCCTAGGCTCAGTGTTCAAGCCCTACAACCAACAAAAAAAAAAAAAGAAAGAAAGAAAGAAAAAGAAAAAAGAAAAAAAGGGTGTGTGTGTGTAAAATGATTTTTCCCTGTGTCTGAATGTAGTAATCCCTCAACTTTGTCTTCAATCCTTGATATTTGTTCTTCTGCTTGCTCTAATCTATTGATAATACTTTGCATTTTGTTTTTGATTCATTGAGCTTTTTATTTCCATATTTTTATTTATCTGTTTGTTTCAGAACCCCAGTTTCCATGCTGAATTTCTCACCCATATTGCTGATATTCTCAGTGAAGCATGGAATTGACTTTCTTCAGTTTTCTGTCTGCATGAAAAAGGATCATTTTGAAAGCCGTGTATTTGAATTATTTGATGATTTCAGACATTTCTCTATCTTTACGTTTTAGTATTAAGGAGTTATGGATTTGTGGAGGAATCATATTACCTTACTTTTTCATATGTTTTTTTTGGGGGGGTCCGTTCATGGGGCCTGAACTCTGGACCTGGGTGCTGCCCCTCAGCTCTTCAGCTCAAGGCTAGAGCTCTACCACTTGAGCCACAGCGCCACTTCCAGCTTTTGTCTTTTGGCTTATGTGGTGCTGAAGAATCGAACCCAGGGCCTCTGGCATGCAAGGCATGCACTCTACCACTGAGCCACCTTCCCAGCCATCATATGTTTTCTTTTTCTAAGTTGTAATTTAATTATCTTTTGGGATAGCTATCTCTTCTGATTTATTCAGTGGTCTTAGTGATCAACCTTCTCTTGAGTATTCAATCCTAGTATCGGTTGGAGAGGAGGAAACAAACCACTGTAACAACAACAACAATAGTCCTCATTATGCTAGATAGATAGACAGACAGTTGGACAGACAGACAGACAGACAGATAGATAGATCAATCTATTTATACATATATGCACATATATGGGTGAGCAGGTCAGGTTGGTCAGCTTCAGAGCTATGTTCACTTTAGACACTTCCCTTCTTTGAGTATCTAGTGCCACTGTTGCTCACAGAATTGCATCCTGTGAGCTGGATAGGTCCCCAGTTGCTTCAGAGAAACTCCCCTTATGTGTGCAGGGGGGACAAACGTACAAATGAACAAGCTATGAACTGAGATATGACCTGAAGGGGACCAAGGAAAGCCAGCATTCTGCCTGTAGGTCTGAGCCCCACCCAGTACCTAATTACCCTGTGGGGAATGTGGAGGCTTAGAAACAGAGCAATCTGCCAGGCCTAGACATAGAATTCTCAGTCCCACTGGCAGCAAACCATGCATAGCAGGGAGTCAACTCCAAGCTTAAAAAAAAAATCTGTCGGCAGTGGAGCTCACTGGACACTGATGAAAGTGAAATATACAACTCATGGGTGGAGATGGAAGGAAGGGACTTGGAGAGAGCGAGAGAACAGAAGACACTACACAAAAGGAAATGTACTCATTACCTGATTCATGTAACCCCTCTGTACATCACTCTATAATAACAATAGAGTAAACTAATTTTTAAAAAATCTACTAGCTATCGGACTGGTCTTAGAGCATTTAGTCTGTATCACAGGTGAATTAGATGACATTTTAAAAATAGATTTGTTGTTGCATCCACAGGTGTGAAATCCACAGGTGCAAAGGCTTGACTACATTAGATTTTTTGAATGTACAATAATTTCTTTATCCCACCACCTATTGTTGGGTGTGGAGTACGTTTTCAGTCTTCCACTATGTCAAAACCTGCTACAGTATCCTCAAGTGGGCACACTTTTGTATATCTGTGTCTATATTTTTGGCTCAGAGAGTTTTGAGTCCTTCACATTTCATTGAAATGCCTCCCCAGTGCAGCTCATGCCCCAAGCTCTGCTGTGGCTCAGGTTTCTTGTCCTTATTCTTTTCCTTTCAGGGCTGGAAAGGTCATGCCCAGGCAGATGCTGAGAGGCAGGACTTCTAGCCAGGGCCAGAAGAGATCACCACTTAGATTTAGTTTATTTCTTAGGGTCACAGAGTAGGCATCATTTTCTTCTTTCCCACTGTCATTTTAACACTTAGTGGTAAAGTGTTTACCTAGCATGCATGAAGCCCTGGGTTCATTTCCTCAGTGCCACATAAACAGAAAAGGCTGGAAGTGGTGCTACTGCTCAAGTGGTAGAGTGCTAGCCTCCAGCAAAAGAAGCTCAGGGACAGTGCCCAGGCTCTGAGGTCAAGCCCGAGGACTGGCAACAAAGCAAAGCAAAACGAACAAACAAAAAACAACGTGTGGGAGTATTATAGAAAGATCTTTCTGCACTGTGCCTCAGCTGATAGACCAGGTTTGGAAGATATGCTTTGCCAATCTGGCCATTTTTAAGATTCTTTCCAAATCCTGAAACCTAAAGTTTATCCATATTCAAAATCTTTTCAATCCTGATCATCGAGAGTGCCCTCTACCCCCAATGTGTAGATTGGAATACTGAATCCCCAAAGGGCAGAAGCCCAGCTAAGGTCACTTGGGAATAGGGTGACCAGCGGTCTGTTGGCCTGTGACTGTTCCAGTTCTAGTAGTAAAAGTTCCAGGGCCCCATAAAACTCTCCAGATTGAGTAAGCCTCTAATTCCTCTATAGTACGAGAGTTAGTCCAGAGCACAGGTTCATAAATGCCAGGCTCTCTCCCTACACCTACCCTTCAGCCCTGCTTCCACCCCTGCAGAATAAGAATGACTTGAACTTCTGATTGCTCTTCCAGACAGGAAAATTGAAGCGATACTTCACTGACCTGGAGGCCTTGGCCATGGTCACTGCTGCCTTCTGTCATGACATTGACCACAGAGGCACCAACAACCTCTACCAGATGAAGTGAGTCTTCCACTATTGTTCTCCAGCCTTCGCCCAGCCTCCATCCCCCAATCTTCTCCCAGTCTCCTTCCCCCGGCCTTCTCCTAGCCATGATACCCAGACTGGCCCAGGAAAAGTCTCGCTGTCCACAGTTTCACTTCTCCCCTTAGTATTGGGTCTATGACGGTGGTAGACAGAATCATGACTTCCTGAAGAAATCCACACCTCAAATCCAGATACCTGGGACTACATTGTTTGCTTTTCAAAATGATAGAATGACAGGGTTAATATTCAGCATGTGTAAGAAACTCAAATGTCTCCACAGTAAGAAAACAAATTGCCTAATCTAAAAGAAACTTTGCAGATGTGATTCAGTTTAAGAGCATGGGTGATAGGGATCATGCAGGTGGCTCCTTGTAGCACAGAGGGACCTAGTGAGAGGAAGTCCGGAGGTGAGAGAGAAGAGAAAAAGTTCTGCTTCTGCCTTTGAAGATGGAGGAAGGGCTCCAATCAAGAAACACAATTGGCCTCTAGAAGCTGGAAATAGCAAGGAAGAGGGCCTCTTCCTTACAGTCTCTAAAAGGAGGACACACTTTATAGTTCTGAACCCCAGAGATATAAGGCAATACATTGTATTGTTTTAAGAAATTAAGTCTGTGGCAATTATAGCAGTATAAAGAAATGAATAGATTAAACCCCTTCACGCTCCCCTTTCCCTATTCTACCTGCTGATATATTTAGGTCAAGGTATTAATAATGAATAACATTCATTAGTAATGGATAACCTTGTATTGATAGGCTACCTATGTGGTGTGGTAGGTTGTATAGTGAGCAAAAAAGACAAATGTTTTGATCTCATACAACTCATATTCCAATCAGCCTCTGAAGGACAGTTCTTGGACTATGGCCTCACCACAACCTCATAACCTCTCTTTGGTCTGGGTAGGTCAGAAATAGGAGTTACAGCTGGGAAAACTGAGACTCTGCTCAGGCCCCATGGCCTCTGGCCCGTAGGATGTGAATAAACTTAGAGTTCGTGCTTCTCTGAGTCTTTTCTCTATTCTGAGGCTGCTCTAAGGCTGGAGATTATGTTTCAGTCTTATACTGTAGAATCTAAGCACTTGGCACAGTAGCACATAATCTGTGTTATTAACTTAAAAAAAGGAATACATCCATGACTTGTGGTAATTCAGTGATATCCCTTAAGTCTTGAGCATGGAGGAGCAGGGGCTTGTTGATCTTTGAAGCATTACCCAGCACTGGGGTCCACAGATGGCTACAGGTGATCCATCCATCTCTTAAACTGCACCTGGCGGGGTCGGGCTTTTCCTGCCTAAGAGTTCACCGTATCCGGGATTCTCCAACGAGTGTAAGGCCAAGAGAGCCTCAGAACCAATTGTGGAGAAAGCAAAAGACAGCATCAGAAACTTGGTGCCTAGGCCTCATTTCCCATCACCTCACTGTGTGACCTGAGGTGAAACCCTTCTCATTCCTGGACTTTAATTTCCTCCTGCAGAATTAGGATGAGGCAAGGCTGGATCACATGTCTTAATGCTCATTTTGACACTATCCATTCATCCATGCTGATTCTCTCTCTCTCTCTCTCCATATCTCCCTTCTATTTTTCTCTGTTTCTCTCCCTCTGTTTCTCTGTTTCTGTTTCTCTCTCCTTCTCTCTCTCCCTCTCTCTCCCTCTCCCCCTCTCTCTGTCTCTGTCTCTCTGTCTCTCTCTCAGATCCCAAAATCCACTGGCCAAACTCCATGGATCCTCCATCTTGGAAAGACACCATTTGGAATTTGGCAAAACACTGCTGAGAGATGAGGTAAGACAAGGCCTATTTCATAAGAAGCCTGGATGTATCCAGGCAACCTTCTTTCCATTGACCTGGGCTTCCATTTTACCATCATCTAGGACAGCCGCTGTAGATTGGTGATTGTACTGCCAGCATTCTTTCTCACATCTGTCCTCTGATTTTTTTTCCCCTTTAGAGCCTGAATATCTTTCAAAACCTCAATCGCCGTCAGCATGAGCATGCAATCCACATGATGGACATTGCTATCATTGCCACTGACCTTGCTCTATATTTCAAGTTGGTATTTCATCTCATTTTCATAAGCAGAATAACAACAAGGATAAGAACAACACATGTCATAGTTCTGATGGTTGTTGTGTACCAGGCCCAAAGCTACAGCCCTTCGCATTAGATGTTATTATTCCCATTCCATAAAGAAACTAATAATATCACAGTGCAGACTTTGGGCTAGGGCTTCACTCTCAGGCCATGATGATTTTAACCTTGTTTGATTTTGTTAACTAATTATGTTAGTTTAATAAGCCCTCACCTGAAGCGTTAGCCATTGTTAGGAGCTCAGGTGTTGCCTTACCGCAATATGTGTTCCCCTAACAAACTGGCTTGTTTTACAGGAAGAGAACCATGTTCCAGAAGATCGTGGACCAGTCAAAGACCTATGAGAGTGAACAGGAATGGACTCAGTACATGATGCTCGAGCAGACGCGGAAGGAAATCGTTATGTGAGTCGAAGCAGGGGCTAAACCCTGACCCCTCTCAGCCAAGGCAGAGGCAGGAGGCTGCACTGACAGCACTTGCTGTTCTCCACAGAGCTCTGGGACACTTGCCATTTTGGAGATTTCTCATGTATGAAAAAATACAGTCATTATAAACAAAGCCCAAACCAAACCCAAGTTGCACGCATGCACACACACACACTTTTAATCTTTTTTAATCACTAAAACCATGACAATATATTATTGTTTAATGTCATTGTAATATTTTGTATCAGTACAATGTAATATACAAGAATTTCAATCATAAAATTTAGAAATATAAATTTTAGAGTACAGTGGGTAAAGTGAGGTTTAACTTTCAAGTTTTTATTAAAACAAACATTATACTGTTGTATACTGAGTGATAGCTCCATCACTTAAAATAGATAGACTTATTCCTTTATATATGGAAATATATAGTTGGTATTCACAAGTTAGTCCTATGATGGAAATGACACTCATGGGGCATACAAAGCTGGCAATGGGTCTGTAATGAAACTCTCATTTACTTTCCTGGTAAATCTTTGCGGTGAACTCAATGTGCTTCTGTGAATCACCTCAGTTGCTGAGGTGAGAAGTGTAAATGTGGGACTCTTCGAGAATGTGTAGCCCATTCTAAATGGTCCTGGCTTCTCTGTAATGGGTCCCGGGGGAGTTCATGGCCAAGATCATGTCCTCCAGGAAAGATAAGGCCTGACTCAGTTCCCAAGGAAGCGTTTGATTGCTTGTTTGTCCTTCTGTGAGAATGGGATGCGATTAAATCACAAGTGTTGCAAATCTCGCAAAAGAGAAGAGGTTCCAGCTGGGACGGGGAGGGGACAGGGACAAATGGCCAGCTGCTCCTCCTTCATCCCCCGCAGCTGTCCAATCAGGCCTCCCGAGAAGTCTTCTGATCCTGGGGAGCATTGCAGCCCATTCTGACTGAGTCAGGGCACACAGGCTGTGGCTGCTCCCAAGCACATCAGAAGCTGCCCCTCTGAACATTTCAAAAGGACATAGCAGAATTAAATAGGTGGAAAGTACACACTGGTCTTGGATGAGGAGCCTTAAGATTAGAAAGTTATTTATCCTCCCAGATTCATTTAAATTAATATCAAGAAAAATACCTACTTTATTTTGGGAGGAGTTAGGGGGCCAGTTCCAAAATTTTAATCAGAAATAAGTGTGCAAGGATAGCCAGGACATTCTGAAGTAGAGGCATAAAAACAAACACAGTTTTGCCAGGTGCTGATGGCTCATGCCTCTACTACTACTCAGAGGAGGCTGAGATCTGAGGATCAGGGCTGGAAGCCAGCCAGGGCAAGAAAGTCCTAGAGACGCTTATCTCCAATTAACTACCAGAAAGCCGGAAGTGGTGCTATGGCTCAAGTGGTAGAGAGTTGGCGCTGAGCACAAAGAGGCTCAGGGACAGCGCCCAGACCCTGAGTTCAAGCCCCACAACTAAACTAAACTAAAATAAACACAGTTCAATCCCAGACCCAAATAAGTGGTATACTAGAGTTATGCATGTACTAAAAGTAGATTTTTACAACTGTAGGGAAAGGTATGTATTCATAAATGGTGTTAGAACAATAGGGTAGCCACAAAGTTAGATCCCTATCTAACTCTGTACACCCAAATAATTCCATATGAATCAAGATTTTTAAAATAGCGAGGTGGGAGGAAACAATGGTAGAATTTAAAGGAATAGTTTCATAATGACTTTTTCTATGTATAACTTTAAATTTATTATAAGAGGTAGCTAATGTTGGCTACATAAAAAGAATTTCAGTACAACATACAAATACATAAATTCAAAGTCAAAAGTTAGAATGAAGGTTCTGAAAAACGTTGTAACACTGTTGATGATGGTGAAAGAGTTAATATCCTCAGTGAAGTGCTAATAACAATTCAAGAAAAAGACCAACCTAATAGAAGATGTGCAAAAGGCACAGAGAGACATTTCCTAGGAAAGGAATTATAGTAGCATGAAAACAAATGAAAAAAAAGATGACTTTACTAATATTAAGAGAACTACAAACTAGCATGACAATGAGATGTGACTTTTTACCCTTCCTGGCAAAGGCAGGAGAGTAAGACCAGAGTGAGGGGGACCCCTTCTTTTCTTTACTATCAAAACAAAAGGGAAAAAAGAAGAGGAAAAAGAAAGAGTAAGGTAGAGCCAGGCACTGGTGGCTCACGCCTGTAATCCTAACTACTTAAGAGGCTGGGCTCTGAGGATCTCACTTGGAAGTCAGACTAGGCAAGAAAACCTATGAGGATTAATTAATCTCCAATTAACCAGCAAAAAGGTGGAAGGAGAACTATGGCTCAAGTGGCAGAGAAGTAAACTTGAGCCACAAGTTCATGGACAGCACCCTGGCCCTGAGTTCCAGCAGGCTTATTTGAATTGAAAAATAATGTCAGCTACTTTCTGAGGGAAACAATCCTATTTGGGCTGTTCCTGCTGACAGTGAAGGCCTGGCATTTCCAGTGATTTTACACAGCAAACATTTACATAAATCAAATGAGTTAATCTGCAGCTTCAAAGTTTCAATGAACATATAATTGAAACCCATTCTAAGCTAGAAGCATTTTTACAAAACACACTGCAAAGATACATTAAATTAATAATGTTTTAATTTACCCATCATTCTCAGGATCTTGGGTTAACTTAAGTACTACATAGAAAATGTCAGAGGCGTAATTAATACTCATGTGACAAGTCTTGGTTAAATCTTAATAGTATGCTTCCCAGATGGGAAGAAGGGAAGCATTCTAGTGTTTGTTTTCAATGAAATGGAAGGAGAATTTAATTGTCAGCTGAGAGATCATTCAGCATAATGATCACAGCATGCTTTTGAACAGTTAACTTGGAAGAATTTGACTAATTGAGTGACACGGTTGTAATTCACCTCTTTCTGTTTTCAAGGTTTCTAAATACTTGCATTTATAAAAATGAAAGATGGGTATAAAATAAGTGCTGGTTCTAGTTTAACCTACCATGTAAAAAATTCACTCAGTAACTGATATGTTTTCTTTTTTCTTGTGTGTGTGTGTGTATGTGTGTGTGTGTGTGTGTGTGTGTGTGTGTGTGAGCACATGCGCACACATGTGTGGTAGAACCAGATATTAAACTCAGGTCTTCAAGCTTGTTAGTCTGGCATCCTACCACTAGAGCTATGCTTCCAGTCCTCATTAACCTTTCAAAAATAAAAATAAAGGGCTGGGATGTGGTTCAAGCGGTATACATTTACCTTGCAAATGCAAGGCCCTGACTTCAAACCCTAGTACCACAGAAAATAAATTTCAAAACTCAAGTTACTTTGAGTATTTAATAAGTACTTGTAAAGGTAAGGGATATATTTTGTTGTTTAGGTTAATTGTATAATCATTTAATCCAAAAGAAAAATATTCAACACTTGGAGACTTATGGTCAAAGGAGAAAATCTTATATTATTTCAGTTAATAAACAGTATGAACAGGTAGCCAATGAAAGACTTGGAAGCATGTATATCTACTCACACATATACAGATACATATACACATATGAACATGTACATACACCTAATGTTACAATAAAATTCTTAGGGGAAATCAAGTAGAAATAGAAGTTTAAGGAGAAAACCTTATTCATAGGTCTTAAATTCATAGCTGATGGGCTGTTGATTGGTATGCATTTGTTATGCTCTTTAGATTCCTCTAGTTTTAAAGAATGAACAACTTATTTTAGTTTTGATAATTATGATTCACTGTACACTAGATCCTTCAAGAACATTTAGACCTTTACTGAAAGTTTAAGCTGATATCTTAAGATTATCCTCTTATTCTAAAACTGCTGAATATGTGTTATTTGGCACCTCTTAATCTGTAGCCAGCATACAAAAAAATGTTCTTGGCACTGGTCCTTCCAACATCTTCCAGCTGTCATCTAGCCCTGGGGCTGGGAGTTGCTGGAAGTTCTCATAGGACACAGCCTTTCTTTCCCTGTCTACCTCTGTAAAGGCTCAAAAGACCCTTTTTACTTCACAGATCTGGTTTCTATAGAGTTTTGATTTAACATGAAGAAATCCAGCACTCCTTTCTGGGCTTTCACTAGAGTAGTTAGGCCTGTGAGCTTCCTGAGGTCAGAGGCTCACACCTTATCCCTCAACTTGAGCCATGTCTTGAGTCAAATCACTTGTGTTAGATTCCTGCCCAGCTGTTTCTTGGGTGCCATACTTGGCTGTATTTGCTCTAGGGTCAGAATGTCATGCTGACTACAACAAGGCGTGACTATTCACTTCTGGACATCTCTAAAGGCCATTTTTTTGCTTGTCATCTTTTCTTTTCTTTCTTCCATTTTTCCTTTCTTCTTTCCTTCCCTCCCTTCATTCTCTCCCTTTGTTTTTTGGAGGGGGAAGTACTGAAGTCCAACTTCCATTCTTGCTAGTGGTCAAACCTGGAGTTGGAAGCACTCATGGACCCTCAGTATGAGTATGCCTGGATACAGTTTTCAATGATTGGGAAAAATAAACCAAAAGAAGAATATCATTTGATAACAAAGGAAAATGATCAGAAACGAAGACTTCTTATACAGATAATTTGTTATAGGGAAGGCTGCTTTTCACTTACACTATGGACTCTTAGAACTTTTTCTTTCATGGTGCCCTCCTCCATAAAAGTTAACAAGTAAGCCAGGCAGTGGTGTCTTGTGCCTGTATTCCTAGCTATTCAGGAAGCCGAGATCAAAAGAGTGACCTCACTCCACCCAGGGAAGACAGATCCTTGAGACTCTTATCTCCAGTGAATCAGCAAAAAGCCAGAGAGCTTGAGAAAAAAGCCAAGTGAAAGTGTGAGGCCCTGAGTTCAAGCTCCAGTACCAGCACAAACAAATGCGAAGAGGTATTGTGGAGCCTGGTATTCTGCTTAGTGGGTAAGTCAGCCTCTGTTGCTTAGGGTGTACAATTGCCCTGGCATCACAGACTGAGCTGAATAGACACCACAGAGACCACAGGCCTGTAGAACCTACCATGTTTACAACCTGGCTCTTTGTGGAAAAGTATCCCAATTCTTAGTGTAGAATTTTACATAGAACAAAAATGAGAACCCAGCTAGGCACTGATGGCTCATGCGTATAATCCTAGATCCTCAGGAGGCTGATCGAATTCAAGTTCAGCTCAGGCAAGAAAGTCTGTGAAACTCGTATGTCCAGTTAATGAGCAAAAAGCCAGAAGTGGAGGTATGGCTCAAACAGTAGAGCATCAACCTCAAATGAAAAAGCTAAGCAAGATGTGAGGTCCTGAGTTCAGTCCCACTGTGTGCCCATGCATGCACATGAGTGCACGCACAGGCACTCTCTCTCTCACACACACACACAAACACACACACACAAATGGGAACCCAAGAGACACAATGACTTACCTAGTGAAACCCAGCAGGACTGACACCCAAACTACAGAATTCCCTCGGGCATACCCATCATGGTGGCCAGGCTCCCAGGGCAGGTCTGAGCCAGCATCCTGCGGGGCTTGGATGATGGAAACCATTTCCTTGCCAGTCAGCCAGGGAGCAGGAAGAAGTGCACTGGATCTCATAGCAGAGCTCAGGAAAAACTTTTGTTCTTGGAGATGAACCAAGGGCTCAGTTGACCTGAGCTAACCGAGCTCTCATCCCAAAGACCCTGGAGGGTGATCCAAGTAAAATGAGGACAAGTTGAAAACAATAGCTGCTCTGACAAAAATCATCCGTGTGCTTCTCACAACCCCAAGAGGGTTTTATTATATCACATACCATATGAAATTGCTAAATTTCACCTCTCTTTGACCCACAAGACCAACATTTCATAAGATCCAATCTAATAGAACTGTCTCATTTTACAAACAATCCGAAGCTGAAAGATGTATGTTGCTTTCTCTGGACGATAGTAAGTCAGGACAAGACAGAAGACCCTATTCAGTTGAGCTCTGTGTGATTCACAGCCTTGCATGGAATTGTATGCTCTTCTCCCATTAATCCCCAGTCCTTCCTCTTGGTGAGTTTCATCCATTGACAGGATGAGCTTTGAGTTTCTGAGCCCCCAGTGTCTCCCTGGCCTCCTCTTGCTCTCTTCTACATCATAATCTCACCCTTCTTTCCTCTTTGCCATCCCAATGTGATGTTCCTCATCATCTGTCTTCTGCATGTTTCAGTTTTTGAGTGTGGCAGGCGTTAGGGCTTCAGTGCCAGTGTTCTCACTGCCTGGATGTGTTTTCTTCTCTCTCACATACTCTCTCTCTTTATTTTTTTTATCAAGTTAATGGCTATGCATCCTATAGTTGTCAACTCAAAGGACACTTCCTCCCTGATTTCCTAATCCACCTTCTATTATCTCCATAAATGCAACTCCCTTTTCCCAGAGAAGTGTTTGCTCACACATTTATATTTGTGGTATAAATGTACACATCCTCAGCATATCTTCACACTCACCAAGCATGGCATCTGACATAGCTTTGTGTGCAAGCTGGATAGAGGGATATTCTCTGCAATATATTTCCTGGATAGTCTCATTCCCAGCAGTCTCCACTGTTCCTCAGCATGGCATCTGTTCTTCTGCCCCCTCTTGGAGTATGTTTTAGCTTAAGCTGCCTTAAAAAAAATCTTGCCACCGAAGACAGGCATTGGTGACTCATGCCTGTAATCCCAGCTACTGAGGAGGCTGAAATCTGAGGATCACAGCTCGAAGCCAGCCTGGGCAGGAAAGTCCATGAGACTCTTATCTCCCATTAACAACCAGAAAAGTAGAAGTGGTGCTGTGGCTCAAAGTGGTAGAGTGCAAAAAAGCTCAGGGACAGTGCCCAGGCCTTGAGTTCAAGCCCCATAACTGACCCAAAAAAAAAGCCTACCAGGGGCTGGAAAGGTGGCTCAGTGGTAGAGAGCTTGCCTTGCATGCTCGAGGCCCTGGGTTTGATTCCTCAGCACCACATAAGAAAAAAGCCGGAAGTGGCGCTGTGGCTCAAGTGGTAGAGTGCTAGCCTTGAGCTGAAGAGCTGAGGGACAGCGCCCAGGCCCAGAGTTCAGGCCCTACGACTGGACCCCCCCCCAAAAAAAAGCCTACCACTGAGCCAAGCACCAGTGGTTTACAATGACAATACTATACAATGACAATCCTAGCTACTTGAGAGGCTGAAAATGGAAGTATTCTAGTTCAAGGCTAACCCCAGCAGAAACACTCTCAAGACCCCTTCCCAACCTACAGGGGGTATGGTGGTACACACCTGTCACCCCAAGCTGTGTGGGTATGTGGAGCCTGAGATCGGGAGGACCAAAGTTCTAAATCAGAAAAGTCTAAAGACTCTGTCTCTACAGAAGGAAGCTATACCCAGGGACACTCATCTGTGATCCCAGCAAGGACAAGAAGCCTGGGATTAAAGGGGAGCACCACCATGCCAAACATCAGTTTCACTTAAATCTCATCATACATTTGTAGGTCCCTCTCTCTGGTCTAGTTTTGTGCCTGAGGCTCCGAACTGGCTTATACATGTACACGCACATACATGCACACACACACATATACAAAATCTCTGTCCATAAAACATTTGAGTGTGTTTCCCCAATCTCTGGACATGTTTCCCATGTGACCCTCCAACCAAGGAAAACAAACACCCAGCTCTCCCCGGGAGCCACAGAGATGGACTGTGGCCCATACTGGGAAGCCAGGGATGTATATACTCACTGAGTATTTATTTGCCCAAAGTATTTGCTATCACGCCACCCTTCACATCAAGCGTAAGGCTTTATATAAAGCTTTATATGGAGCTAAAGGAGCTACTATGAAACATATGCATTTCTAAAACCTTATCTTCTTCAAAGGATTATATACTGTTTAAAGATTTATACCACTGAACATTTTATTTGAACTTGTTAATCTTCTGTGAGTGACCAGTTTATTTACAACTATATAGCCTCTTATTCTATAATGATGAAATCATGCAAGCAGCAGATTAGGTTCTGAGTCCCAGCATTCTCCAACTGCTTTGCTCCCCAGTGCCCATCCAGCTGTTTCCCCAAGCCAGATTTCCTCCACCTCCTAAGCTCTCTTGGCTTAGCGATTGTTGCTGGCCTGCCCTGCTGCTCAAACCCTAGGGCATCTACCAGGAAAGGCATCTACCCTCCTCCTGTCCCTCTGTGTTGGGAACCTTCCTGCGCATGCTCCCAGCTTGCTTTCTGCAGCACCGCTCTGAGGAGGGACTGCTCAGAACTTGTCACCTTTCCTGTTTCTGCAGGTTCCTAGTGTTGGATTTGTCACATCACCCTGGATGACAGTCCCCAAATATGCCTCTTAAAACTCCCAAGCTCCCTTCGCTAGCTCCAATTCTTTGTCATTGTCCCCAACCTTTCTATTTTATCCTATACCTACCTGTGAGAGATACCTATCTTGGTTTCCTATCAGTGATACTCCTTTGGAGGGTTTCTCTCTGAATCCTCTCTTCCTCTTCTCCCCCCTCTCCCCTCCATTCTGTCCTCTGTCCTTCATCCACAGCCTCCTCATGCAGCCCAATCACACTGCTTATTACACCTTTGTTTTCAACAAGGCCCAGGCCTCCATGGAGCAAATGAAGCTCTTTCAGAGGGAGTCAAAGATCTTTGTTATTGCCATGGTATATGGCCCTCCATGCACACTGTTTATCTGTAGAATCAGAAAATTTTCGGTGGATTAATTAGAAGAAAAGAAATGTCTAAAAAGGCTCTTCGGCAGTTGGGATAGAGTTGAGAGAAAGGTTGGGAGACATTGCTCTAAACTAGATCAGAGAGGAGGGACTGCAAGTATGTGATACAATTTAAATGAAATGGATGGTTTGGCATGGTGATTCTCTCTGGAATCCCAGTGGTATACGTAGGGGGATCTTGGTCTGAGGTTGGCCTGCAGGCCAAAATCTGAGGCTCTATCCAAAAATAACTAAAGCCAAAAGGGCTGCCTAGCAAGTAGGAGGCCCTGAGTTCAAATCCCAGTACTACCAAAATATACATGCATACATACATACATTACATACATAAGTAAACTTAATTGATAATTATCACTTGATGCCTTGATCAGTGCCTGGAAGATAATAACCTGATGTGTGTTTATTGTATATATACCAAGATTATTATATAATTCATTTACTCTCACACTCATTCTGAAGGAAGTACTGTTCCCATTGCAGTCAGAGAAAAGGAGATTTCGAGAGGATGGATTAGCGCCCAATTGAAGGAGGCAGGATTTAACTAACCTCTGACCTCAAACCCCACATACAATGGGGAAGTGAGCTCTTCCTTCACAATGGGATGAAGTCACCCCTCATGGGGAAGAATTGACCGATGTATGTTGCTTTCCACATCCCTGGACTGAGAAAGGCCATTTCCTGTGTCTCCAGGGCCATGATGATGACCGCCTGTGATCTCTCAGCCATCACCAAGCCCTGGGAGGTGCAGAGCAAGGTACGGACTCCTCCATGGCCAGGAGGAGGGGACCTCAGGACTGCCCAGGGCAGGTCATGAGGCCGGGACACTCTCCTTCCGTCCAGAGCCTGCCCCAACTGCAGGGACATGGAAATTCTTTGGTCTCTTCAGTGAGGAGGAATGGGGGTGGGTTTATCATTTTGACCAGAGGAAGGACTGGGACTGTGTGTTTATTTGGGGGTCTATCTGCTGCAGGTAGCTCTGCTGGTAGCTGCTGAATTCTGGGAGCAAGGCGACCTGGAACGCACAGTGCTGCAGCAGAATCCTATTGTGAGTTGACTGGGGGCAACGAAGGGGGGGTGCAGAAGGGGTAGGCAGGGGTTACCCTGGTCACAGGGGTGTGTGAACCTACTTACCATAAGGATGACTCCTCCCCTAGTGTAAAGACCAAACTTAACCTCATTCCTTAGGTGAGAGATGCAAATTTATAGTTAGAAATAGCCAAGGTTAGAGATGCAACTTCTAAAGGCCCCGCCCCCCTCAGGCCCTGCCCACCGGAGCTGGGAGGGGCAGCAGAGTGCTCCAACAGGACCTCCTAAGTGAGCTGGACCAGTGGGTCCCTGGGCTCTTAAGGATGCAGAGTTTGAGAGTAGATACTAAAAGTTAGGTTGCTCTTGTACTTCTGGAAGTTTCTTTATTTTTTTATTATTTTTATTTTTGGACTGGTACTGGGGCTTAAACTCAGAGCCTGGGCATTATTCTTTAGCTTTTTTGCTGAAGGCTTGAGCCATTTCTGGCTTTTTGGCGACTAATTGGAGATAAGAGTGTCATGGACTTTCCTGACTGGGCTGTCTTTGAACCTCAGTCCTCAGATCTCAGCCTCTTGAGTAGCAAGGATTACAGTCATGCGCCACCACCTCCTGGGTGGAAGTTTATTTCAAATAAAACCCCAACATTGCCATTTCTTCTATGAATACTTTAGGCCATGTTTCTAAGAGACATATATCCACAATACCAATAACCACAAACAAACATATAACCACAATACCATCATCATACTCAGAAAATTAGTGATGTTACTTTAATAGTTGAAAATTTAATAAATAGTTGAATATTTCATCAATAGTGATGTTACTTTAATTAATCCCCAGTCTGCTCATTGTCCCTGACAGAGGGGGATAAAGGACACACTGCCTCCAACAATTATGTCTGTTAATTAAGTCTCTTTGAATCAGTACAGATCTCCAGGCCTTTTGTTTTGTTTTGTTTGGGGTTGTGCCATTTATTTGTTGAAGACAGTGGGTCTTTTGTTGTGTAGAGCCTCCCACGTTCTTCTGTTCCCATATTTCCTACAAATTGCACGTCAGATTTGGAAGCTTGGAATATTTACTTCTAATTTTTTCTTTCCCCTTTCCTTCCTTCCCTCTCTCCCCACACCCCCCTTAGCAAGAATGTGATGGGACCCTCTTAATGCCCACTACAGTGAACTTTTTCTCTCCCTGACAGCCGATGATGGACAGAAACAAAGCAGATGAGCTCCCTAAACTGCAAGTTGGCTTCATTGACTTCGTCTGCACCTTTGTCTATAAGGTAGGCCCATGGCTTCCTCAGTCCCAAAGAGATGCCCTTCATAAGCCGGGGTTCCCCAAGAAGCAACCTCGGCCCCAGACTCCAGCCACCACCAGGGCCCCAGGACCAGGATGCCAGCCTCTGAAGAGACACCAGCCTGGCAGAAGGAGTAGGGAGAGGGGAGAGATGTGGACAACTCATCCAGCCTAAGCCAGTGGGGAAGAGCTTCCTCTAGGAAGTGAGGGGAGGGGAGGGGAGGGGAGAGGCTGGGAGGGAAAGGGAAGTGAGAGGAGAGGAAGTGAGGGCTCTGCCAGGGCCTCAGGGGAAGCAGGGAAGAGAGGAGGCCAAGCTCCACATGAGGGGAGCAGCCCCTGTGAAGCTGTGGGGATCTGGGAGCTGAGACTTGGGGTTGTGGGGGCTCAGGAGAGTGGGGGGGCAGAGGCTCTAAGCAGGAGATATAGGAATTGTGTGGGTTGGAGGAAGCTCATTCCAGTGCCCAGCATTTCGGACTGGGCTGCGCCTTGAACCTGGAGACTAGGGCATGAACCCTGCTATCTATCTGTCTGTCTGCCTGCCTGCCTGCCTGTCTATCATCTGTCTGTCACATTTCGATCATCATAACTATCATCTATCATCTACATACCTATCTATCATCTATCTACCTGTCATCTGTCCACTATCAATCTATCTTGTAGCTATCATCTGTCACTTATCACTTAACGATCTTTTGGGGCCACTAATTCTCTTGACATTGACCTACCATTTATCTATCAACAATCTACCTGGTTTCAGGAATTCTCCCGCTTCCATGAGGAGATCACCCCCATGCTGGACGGGATCACCAACAACCGCAAGGAGTGGAAGGCACTGGCGGATGAGTACGAGGCCAAGATGAAGACGCTGGAGGAGGAGAAGCAGAAGGAGAAGCAGAAAGAGAAGCAGGAGAAGCAGAAGAAGCAGGGGGCCCAGCCAGGTAGGCAGAGGGGGACCAAGCCCCATTCACGCCCACCCACTGAGCACCCAGGGTGTCTGGGCCTGGAGCTGCGTCCCATTCTGTGAAGCAGGG
This sequence comes from Dipodomys ordii, assembly GCF_000151885.1. Taxonomy (NCBI): domain Eukaryota; kingdom Metazoa; phylum Chordata; class Mammalia; order Rodentia; family Heteromyidae; genus Dipodomys; species Dipodomys ordii. The sequence goes on from NW_012267301.1 coordinate 3,174,284, forward strand.
TGCTGAGGCTGGCAGAGGAGACAGATAGGGCCCCGTCTCACAGCCAATCAGTGAGTGGCAAAGCCTGGTTCGCAGCTGAAGCTGAGGGAGGCAGCAGGCCACGGAACCAGTGATTCCCCCTGGACACAGATCACTGATACTCAGGCTGCCCCACACGTGCATCCCTGGGCAGAGGAGGAAAACATGAATTCTCTCCTGAAAGGAAGCCATGATGGAAGCCTTCTGATAACTTGATTCCTGTCTCTATCACGAGCTTTTGCTTGTATGCTATCAATGACAGAGAGCCTACCCACACCACACCCTCATGCCACACCACTATTAGAAAGGTCTTCATGGCTGGGCATTGGTGGCTCACACCTATAACCCTAACTACTCAAAAGGCTGGGAAGTGAGGATTGTGGGTTGAAATCAACTCAGATCTCCTATTAACCAGAAAAAGGCCAGAAAGGAAGGTGTAGCTCAAATGGTAACGCTCCATTGAGTGAAGAAGCCATTTGAGGTTGTGAGGCCCTGAGTTCAGGCCCCAATACTGGCACACAAGAAAAAAGGAAAGAAAAACAGATTTTCCTGAAGCTTAATTTGCTTTACCTTGCACATTTCTCAGGCATGCCCCACATTGGCAGGTGCCCATTTAGAACCACCTCACGCTGCCCAGAGCACAGCAGACATGGGCGTGGACATGGGAGTGTCCACGAGAGCCACGTGAGAGGAGGGCCGTGTGCAGAGGAGGCAGCAGAATAGGGCAGGGACCCGCAGCCACGTCCTGTAGGAGCCAGGGGAAGAAATGGATTTGGCTGCTGCAGCCCTGTGCCCAGCTGTACTATCACTTCCCTCCCAACCCGTGCTTCCTTCAGTTGTTCTTTCCATTTGCCTTTGTCTTCTGAACAGCAGCAGGTTTGCGCAAACTTGTGGCCCATGTTTCTTTTTCCTTTTTTTTTGGGGGGGGGTCCGGTCATGGGGCCTGAACTCTGGGCCTGGGTGCTGTCCCTCAGCTCTTCAGCTCAAGGTTAGCGCTCTACCACTTGAGCCACAGCGCCACTTCTGGCTTTTTTCTTTTTGCTTATGTGGTGCTGAGGAATCGAACCCAGGGCCTCATGCCTGCAAGGCAAGCACTCTACCACTGAGCCACCTTCCCAGCCCCCCATGTTTCTTTTCTTAAATCTTTTATTCTTTTTTTTTAAGTGGGGGCTGAGAATTGAACCTAGGGTTTTGTACATGCTAGGCAAGAATTTTACCACTGAGCTACACCCTTAGACCCTGTGTGTGTGTGTGTGTGTGCACGCGCACACGCGCACTCACGCACACACACGCATGCGCATACACACATGTCCACGTGTTCCAGTACTGGAACTTGGATTCAAGGCATGGTGCTCTCACAATTCCACTATGGCTTTTTGCTGGTTAATTAGAGATAAGAGTCTCAAATACTTTCCTATTTGGACTGGCTTCAAATCATGATCCTCAGTAGCTAAGCTTATAGGAATGAGCCATCAGTCTCTGACTGTCTGCATTTTTCTTTAAAACATGAGTTGGCTGGCCACATTTCAATACTGGACTTTCTTTTAATTTAAATATGCAGGTTCCTAGCTTTCCTCTTTTTTTTTTTTTCATTGTGAAAATACCGTACAGAGGGGTTACAATTACATGGGCAAGGTAACGAGTACATTTCTTATCAAGCATTGTTGCCTCCTCTTTGTTTCCCCTTCCCATCCCTTCCCATCTCCCCCCCACCCCCACCTAGCTTTTCTCTTTCAGACTGGCCAGTCTTGTGTTTCTGAGCACCCAGTGACCAGAGCCTTCCTTGGATGGCACAAGGCCCTCTACCTTGTTATTGTTTGCCACCACTCCCTGTGTCTTCCTAACATCAGTGTCAGAGCTGGCTGCCATTTGTCATCTTGGGCTGCCATTTTTCTTAGAGAAGGGAGCCTCTAATTCTCCTAACGCCTGCTTTGCCTTCTGCATGGGTGGTTATTTGTTGGTCTCCACAAGCCTTTAAACTTGGCCCAAACCAATCACAGGGGAGTGGACTGCAGCCTCTTACCGGCTATGTTGTCTTTCCTGTTTGATTGCAGCCACATCTGGAGACCAGCCCAGCGGGAACCCTGCGCCAGGGGGCGCTCCTGCATCCAAGTCCTGCTGTGTCCAGTGAGGCCGGGTGCTGCAGTCAGCGGGCAGCGCTGTGCGAGGGCGCGTTGCTCAGACCAGCGGAGAACCTCACACCTTCTCAAGAAGCAAAGGGCTCATCGCAGGAGTTAAGAACTGGTGGAGAATTAGCCAACATGTCATTTAGTGATTATAACTTTCACATGTCATTTAGTGATTATAACTTTCGATTTTTAGACTTAAACGCAGTCTATTGAAGCTGAGGGCTGGTGGCTCCTGCCTGTAATCCTACTTACTCAGGAGGCTGAGATGTGAGGACTGAGGTTTGAAGCCAGCCCAGGTAGGAAAGTCAGACTAGAGGTAGGATTCAAGTATATGCTAGCTGACCAAGGGCAAAGACCTGAGTTCCAGCCCCCAAACTGTGACACACAAAATCTACATCTTTAAAGGGAGTAGTGGGGCCTTCAGGGCCTTCCTCAATTGCAAGGTTCTTTTTGCATTTCCCACAGGGATCTACACCCATGAAGTGACTCAGGCAAGGTGGGAAGACCTGGCCATCTTGCTCAATATGAGACAACTGTCTGAGGCCATTCTAGGCCTCCTGCGGGGTCCTAGCCATATCAGCTAGGCTGTCCCTTATGTCCACTCCCACGAATTCTCTTGCTCTCCCCAGGTCTGTCCATCCTGCAGACAGAATCCACTGGTGATGCCAGCCCAGAACCCACTTTCTCCATGGTCACAAATATGTCTTTAAGAGCTGGTTTGCCTGAATTTAGTCCTAACAAGTTTCCTACATTGAGTCTAGCAGTTGTATTTCTGTTTTGCCCTATATAGTACTGGGGATCCAACTCAGGGCCTTGAACTTGCTAGGCAAGTACTCTACTACTTAACTCACAACCCCAGCCTTTTGCTTTTAGTTTGCATATTAAATACAGTCTTGAGCTAACTTTGTCTGAGTTGGTCTTGAATCATGATCCTCCTACCTCTACCTCCTGAGTAGCTAGGAATTCAGGCATGATGTTTCAGTCTTTGCCTGTTTGTTTTCTTTCAGTAAGATATAATATATATATTTGAGTTCAAGCCCTGGTACTGATATAACACACACACACACACACACACACACACACACACATTTTTGTGATACTGGGGTTTGAACTCAGGGCCTCACACTTACTTGGCTTGCTTGCTCAGTTGGCACTCTACCACTTAAGCCATGTCTATCATTCTACCACTTGAGCCACAGCTTTACTTCCAGCTTTTTCTGTGCTTAATTGGAGATAAGAATTTCACAAACCTTCTTGCCCCTGGTGGCTTTGAACTATAATCCTCAGATCTCAATCTCTTGAGTAGCTAGGATTAGAAGCATGAGGCACCAGCACCTTGCTTTGCTGGTTATTTAAACATGGAATCTCACAGACTTTTCCATCTTGTATGGCTATGAACCTTGATACTCCAGATCTCAGCCTTCTAGGTAGCAAGGATTATAGGAATGAGCTACTGGGTCCTGGTCCTACCTTTGTCTTTGAGATAAAGGCTTGCTAAAATTTTTCCTTGGGCTGGCCTTGAAACTGTCCTTTCTATCTCTGCCTCCAAAGTAGCTGGGATTACAGTGATGAGCCACTGCACCCAGACAAGCATTGGTCTCTTAAGCTAAAGCAAATTATGTATAGTGGTTAGGTGAAAGGGAAGGGAGGAGAAATAAATGACACTGAGGAACACGCAGTTATTTGTGCTGGCGGTGCTGACTCTGTCACGACAGTTCTGAGTCCCTGGGACAGTTTCATTCTGCGCTGTTCTCCTTCCCAGTCTCTCAGTGAGGCCCCATGCCTGCTAGGCCTCTCACACAGGACCACGGCCAGCACACAGGTGCCATTACCATTGCTCAAGTGTTTGCCGTGTCCCAGCTACTGTGTGTAATTTACTCCGTCCTTGCAGCGGACCTACAGGGTAGAAACCATGACTAGCCCACTAAGTCCATGATGAGGAGCAGACTTGGAGACATTATAACTCCCACCCAGGACACTCAGCCAGAAAGGGGTGGAATAAAGACCCAAAGCAAAGTCGCTTTTGACCACAAAGGACCTTGGGAGTGCATCTAAGCAAATCCACCTGTCTCCGAGTCAGGGGAGCCAGGAGCTAAGGAGGCAGCGTCCCAAGATCACAGGAGACACAAATGTGATGGGAGCTGAGTCTTAAACACAGGGCAGGGCTTGAGAGCTGCCATTCCAGTCCTTGTACTTGGGAATTCCTGGCCAATGGGCCAGGCGCTGGCTATGAACAGAGTGGTCCCGACTTCTGGAGCTTTTTTTCTTTTTAACCAGTTAATACGGTAAGGGGTAACCTAGTGAGCCCTCAGTTACACACCGTCACTCAGGACTCATGCCAGGGAGCTCTGCCCTGAAGTTCAAACACCTTCCTTATTCACTTTAATGGGAAAAACAATCCATTTCCTTCCAACATATTACACCTAACTGCTGAGGATGTTTATGTATGTCATGACATCTTGCAAACAGTGTGCTGTAACGGGGGGGGGGGGGGGGGAGGGGGGATGGGCTCTTGTTTGCAGGTTGTTCTGCCTGATGCTTTCATCTTCTGGGAGCTCATGGGTTTCTTGTGCAAGACTGCACTTGAAGAAAAGGTTAAAGAGTTGGGGTGCAGCTCAAAAGTAGAGCACTTGTCTAACGTGCAAGGTACTAGGTGTGATCCCTGGTACTGCAAAAAATGAAAAAATAAGCACACAAAAAAGCTTTAGAGCAAAGTAAGGGTTAAACTTGTTTTAGCATGAAGAAATCTCCTCCTCTCTCTCTCTCTCTCTCTCTCTCTCTCTGTCTCTCTCACACACACATACACACCCCTCTAAATCTTGGTAAAGGCTGTTTGTTTGTACCACCTATTGGCACTATGTCCACGTAGCACCCATATCAGATTTGCTGTCCATGGACCTTTGAATAGAAATAGTTGTGTCACTGTGAACTGAAACCTTCCTTTGTGTAAATATACTTTAGAGCACATTTATTTAGTGAGCCTGTGTGAAATAGCTGGTTCATCAAAACAAGGAAGTCTTTGTTCAGGAAATGGTAGAATTTTCTAAAGAGTCTTGGTCAGAAGGCATGAATGGATGACCTCTGGAGTGACTCAAGTGGTAGATAGCGCACCAGGCTAAGCAAGAGCAAGGCCGAGTTCAAATCCAGTACTGACCAAATAAAAAAGAAGGCATTTTAGTGGAAGAGCTGTTATGCAAGGCAAGCCTGAAGAGTTACTATGAACTCTGAAAAGTGTGAAGGAAGAAGGAAGAGCCAACCAAGAGTTTTGGTGAGGTCAGGGCGAACCCTGAGTGAGTCTGGGCGTGGCCGTGCACACTTGTACACTCAGGACTTGAGAGGTGGAGGCAGAAGGATCTTGAGTTGGGATCAGACTGGATTAAGCGGTGAAACACTGTTTCAAACACAAACAACAAGCCTGGCACTGGTGCAGAGATTCATGCCTGTAATCCTAGCTACTCAGGCGGCTGCGATCTGAGGATCCTAGTTGAAGTCATTTCCAGGCAGACAGATCTGAGACTAGCAAAACACTAGAAGCAGAGATGTGGCTCAAGTGGTAGAACACTAGTGTTGGGCAGGAAAAGCTAAGTCAAAGTAAAGTATATGGTCCTGAGTTCAAGCACGCGCGCGCACGCGCGCGCGCACACACACACACCCTTGGCTGGGGTCTTCTCTGACAAAGCCACACTGGGGCTGGAGTCTCTTCTTCATTTTTGTAGCTAGAACACCCCTTGATGACTTCATAGGACCAATAAAGAAAGACACATCTGGGCAGGGCTGGGGTGGCATTTTCTCTTTAATCTCCATAGTGTATTTGTTAGGTTTATTTATAAGCAGATCACTTCACTATTTACAGTACATGAGCATAGAGATTCTACAGTTTTTGTGATGTAAACAATAACCCCACAGTGGGAGCTTGAGAAGAGAAGCCAGTTCTGAAGTATTTACAGACGTTAAAATAGAACTTTATACTCACAGAATAACAAGACATAGAGCAATTTGGTTAAATCATCTATGAAACTATAGAATCTGACAATGTACAAATACAGGAAAACATTTTCTCATTTAGAAGGTAAGACAGACAAATCACATCAGAAATAAAATAGAGACGATGACAACCACAATAATTAAAAGCAAAGAAGGTTTCTTCCTTGCCTCTTACAGATAAATTATTCATATAAATAAGGACACAACCCAACAAAATGGAAAAAATATATAAAAATCCTCTACCAATTAAAAAAAATAGCAAAACTAAAAACTCGATTCTCAATCATTAGCAGTGTCCTTTAAAAAATTAAAATTTAGCGTTCTATTATAAATAACAAAGCAGATGTGTCCCTCTGTGTAGGTGAAATTCTTGCACCTTTCTCAAGAAATGCATCAATGTAATTACACACACACACACACACACACACACACACACACACACACACACGGCCTTTCACCCACTCACCCCAGACTGTAGTTACCTTGTTGAACTTCCTAATAAATAATGCCCCTACAGCAGTAACCCCAGGGATGGCCAAGCTTCTCAAGTGTAGCCATTCCCTCGTTTGACCCTGTGGCAGAGCCAGAGAAAGCCCTGACTCCCTATTGCTCAGAATTCTCTAGGCTGTATAGTTACATCAAGAGAAGAGGATTTTCAGTCCAAGATTTGGAAATGCTGGCAGGGATCACCTTGCCCAGTCAAGTAAGGCTAATTACAGACACCATCTCTGGAAAACCAGCACTGGGAGCAGGATCTCGTATTGATTTCCACACTGGCAGCTGCCCCAGCCAAAGCTTACCACATGGCACTGGAGGTGAGGGGTGTGAGTGTGAATTCTGGAAGAGCTTGCCCTGAGCCGGACTTCTGCATGGTCATCCGTCCCAGAAACCACCTGGAAGTCCACATGGTCCACTGCCCTGTTCCACACACCGTGATCACACTCCATGTGAGACTGCCAACCTGTTTCAATTGGAATCAGAATGTGCCCCAGGAAACAAAGTTGGGAATCGTTTATGACTTTTTATTCCTAACACAAAAACATTGGACAAGATTTTTAAAAGTACAAAAACAAAACAAAACAAAAACAAAAGCTCAGAAAGATCCATTGGCTATTTGGGAGACCGTGTCAAAGGTCATGAGAGAGCCCTCCCTTCCCCATCCCCCATCCACACACACAACCTCTCTGTTCCGCAGCGGTAGAATGGGGGCCAGCTAGCAGAGGGTCACTGAGGGAGGCCCGCTGCCAGTGCTGGCCGTAACTACAGGAGACCTCTCCTGTACACGGGGGCCACTCCCATCTGTTCTTCCCACAGGATAGCTAGTGCATTTCTTAGAGTGCATGAGCCTAGTGGCTGCTTCTAGAATCTTCTAACCCTTTGGTGTTAGAGTGAGCTCTGAGCACACCCACAGTTCGCTCATGCCAGTGCATGTCATTCACAGATTAGTGCAGGTGGCAAGGTGGCAGGCCAAATGGCTGGATTGGTCCACCGTCTCCGTGGCTGGTGGATGCAGCCTTTGGCCACTAGATGGCGACCACACATAGATAAGGCAAAGTGTGCAGAGGTGGACACTGACCAATCCCCTCACAAGGACACGACACAAGGCCTGCAAAGCAGAAAAGGAGGCTTGTTAAGGCTTCCTTGGAGAATCCTTTGACTAAAATACAGGACGGAGAGGCTCAAGTCACATGAACACCTCTTGGAGGCGCTGCCACACAGCACAGGAATTAACCGCCCACAAAACTACATTTTCCAGGCCCAGCATCTGGGCAGGTGGTGTCTTTTTGTATTCCTTCTGGACGTGCCAGGCATTCTGAAGAATTTCTGAAAATCTGTCCCACAAAACGCGAAGGCCCCACCACCACTGCTCTACCACTAAAGAAACAAGAAGCCAAAAGCCGCCCAAGCATATGCAGCGTGATCCCTGCCTGCCTCCTGCTGTCCCATATGCTTTACAGTTGCTTAAAGAAATGTGTGAAAGTGCCGGAGTTAAACCATTTGGGAACAAAAAGTGTATTGCTAGTATTGTCTGAGAACAAGACAGAGACAGCCAAGCGGTCACAACATTCAGATTAAACGCTGTTCAGTAGGGACGATGCCAAAATGCACATGAGATTGAAATATTGTCACCTCACCCAGCTGGATCCCCACGATAAACTATGGCTTGAATCTGTCCCAGCAAGCTGGCCTCCTCACATAAGCCAGCTCAGCCAGGACTATGTGGACCGACCCTGCGGCTGGCTGGTGACCTTGAAGAAAACCCTCCCTGTGAAGGGATGGAGCTTCCCGAGGAGCGATGGGCCTGCGGCCCCCTCTTCCAGGCCAGGAATGCAGCTGTCACCCAGCTGTTGCAGTTGCTAGCTCGGCAAACTGGAGCCTAAGGTCACACCTTAAGGAAGAGACTGGAGTTTCTAGCTCCAAAATGGCTTAGCTGATTTAAATGATTTGCCCAACAAACCATTTCAATCAGCGGGGCTGATTTCAGCCTTTCTATAAACGTAGGTGCTAAGAGAGAAATCCATTATTCCAGCAGAGGCAAACAAGTTCCTGGCCCTACGAGGGTTTCTTTCTCCTGTCTCATCCCAGCCCTATTCCTGAGCCCCATGGCAAGTCTCTGACACTTCATTCAGCCTAAGAAGTCTGGCATCTGCCACAGGAGAAACAGGGCCAGCCTACAGGGCGGGGCCTTTCTCAAAGTGCTATGATTGGCTAGTGCAAAGTTGCCTCAGCCTGAAATGGGCCCCAGGGGCTCCTCCCACTTCTATTTGCTGTAGGTCAAGGGCATCACTGTGCATGTGGGTTACCAGCTCCCAGGCTCTCCCTTCCTTTACCCTGTACCTCCAGAATCTGCAAAACAACCCTGGAGTCCATCTCTAGAAGCAAGCCCCTTAGGGGCTCTAGGACCTGCTTTCCCATATTGCACTGGCATTTGAAGGCTTCCTCCTTTCCCTAGTGAGGGGGAGGTCCTTCTTCTTTGGCCAACAGAACTATTAGGTTCACTTGATTTGCTATTACACATTCCATTTCTCTCCTTAGTCACATCTCACCCTGGGATATGGTCTTCACTGAACTGGGGCAACTGCTGAATCTCAAATGTGAAGAATAATACCACAGTGTTGACCTCCGCCAGTCCGATCAATACATCCTCAGAGTTGATTCTCCAGGAGTTACAGAGGGGTACCACATCCTCAGAGTTGATTTTCCAGGAGTTACAGAGGGGTACCCCATCTCTCAAGATGTGGGCTCAGCTGAGTGAAGTGAAACTGAGTACAAGGCTTGGAATAGTCCACACAGGACTGGGCTGCCCACCAGCCAAGGCACACACACATATGTATGCATGCATGTATATATGTATGTATGTATGTGTATACATGTGTGTGTCTGTGAATGAGACATTGCCCTCAAAAAGCCCACAATCAAGGCTCTAGGCCAAAGACATCATGTGTGTATGTGTGTGTGTGTGAGTGAGTATGTGTATATATGCACGTGTGTGCACGCATGCACCTATACTGGACTTGAACTCAGGACCTGGGTGCTGTTGCTTTGCTTTTTTGCTCAAGGCTAGTACTCTACCACTTGAGCCATATCTTCACATCTGGCTGTTTGTTGGTTAGTTAGAGATAAGAGTCTCATAGCCTTTTCTGCCCAGCTTGCTTAAACTCAGGATCTTCACATCTCAGCCTCCTGAGTAGCTAGGATTACAGGCATGAGCCACCAGTGCCTGGTGTCCTCAAATACACCTTACTGCATCTCTTTTGTGTCAGGATTGGGCAATGACTCTGTGGCTGGGAGCGTTCCTCTCTTCCTCCACCTGTACCCAGAGCCCTGGCGCCTGTTCTGCCATGCTTCAAGATGGTCGGGCAGATGCAGACAGCAAGGGGTGCTTTCTGGTTCAAAGCACTTCTCTGGTTGGGGACACTAGGGTGGGGTCGTGCTTGGGGTTCTCGCTGCAATCCATCCACTCATATTTCTTTACCTCTTTGATGCATTTTCCTTCAGTAGCCAGAGTCCCCAACAGCGAGGAGTCGGACTCAGCCTTGTACCGACTGAGGAAGGAGGTGGAAGAATTCCACTTAGCGGCTGGACCGGACATTTCTGGCAAACGCCAACATGGCACAGAGGCAGCGGCAAGCCCGCTCTGCCTGGCGGCAGTCACTCGGGCTACGGGAAGCTGGATGGGGCCCACAGCATGGAGAGCCAACACTAGGACAGCCAGGACAGCGCTACGAGGAGATGGTTGCCAAGGGCGGCTGCTCCCTCTGGGTTACCCCACCATGTGGTGGGAAAGAGACCCAGGTGGACCAGTCCACCTGAGGGGCCTGGGCATCTCCTGGTAACTGCCACACAGCACCGAGTGGGCTTCCAGATGGAGAGGGTCTGCTGGGTGGCTCAGCTTTAGAACTGGCAGCCTTTCTGTGCAGGGTGACAAACAGAGACCCAGCGGCTGCCCTTGATGGGCACCTGCTCCATCCTCTGCCTGGTGAGGCTCCTGCAGTGCTCAGGGCCAAGGTCTCAGAGACCTCGAGTGCCTGGGAAGGAACCGATAGGAAAGGGAAGAGGGAGAGACTCATCCTTCACTGGCAAGTTGGGCTGCCTGGCAGCCACCAGGCCAAGGCGGGGCCCCTGGCCTCATCCAACGGAAGAAGAGGAGGAGGGGCTTTGGGATCCTTTGGACAAGGGCTTCCACAGTCTGAGACCCAGGGAAGAAGAGGACTTAGCAAGATTACAAAATGCTCTCCCTGTCAGGATGGGTCAGAACTCCCCCAACTCTCAGACTCTGAATTGAGTCTCAGTTTCCTCCCTCCTGTAACCAGGTCTTAGTAAAGGCAGACGAATCTCAGTTCTCTTGTGTTCCATGACCATGGAACAGAACATGTGTTTACCATGTGCTGGGCAGCGAACAGCTATATGGGAATTCACAATGATTGAGTCTGTGCTGTGGAAGTCCCTCTTCTGGTCTATCCTAATAAGCCTGTCTTCCTCAGATGCGCTCCTAGCCCCTCACCCTTTATGGTTGTATGGGAAAGTAGGATTAGGAGTCTTGTGCCAAAGAATGACTGTAGGGACATTTTCTCTCATAGATCAGGACATGACAGTCAGAGACGGGGCAATAGGAAACCTCGCTAACATATGGTTCTGTATGAGTGATAGAAATCTTCCAAAGATGAAACTGGGATATCAAATAGATTAAAGTGCAGTCAATTAATATTGACTTCCAAGAGCACTACGCTGAAGATTCCCACATGTCTAGGCTTCAAAAACAGTAGTTATGTCTGCCTCAGAAAAGAAGGTAGGAGCGGAGGCAAAGCATGCGCCACCTCATGCTCAATTCTGTCCCTCTGTTGTTGGAACCTGGCTAATTCTCCCCTTCAGCTCATTCCTTTTTGGGGAATTTAACTGATAACACTCAGGAGCTCCAACACCCTAGTTCTCCTAACCTGTCTCCTTCTGGCCTTATCCAAGAGTGCAAAACATGCTCATTCCTCAAGACAAGATCATGGACTCCGTTTCCCTTCTGAGGTTATTAGATAACCTTTTTAAAAAAGTGACCTACCAAATCTCAAAGGACTAGACCTGGTATTAGCCAATAGACTAATTTAGCATGTTTAGTTTCTAATGAGTTAATTTTCATACTTTTGTTTTTCAAAAGCACCAGAACCTTTAAAAAAGGTTCTCCAAGACTCTAATGTATACAAGGCATGGAGAAGCTACTGCTCTGGGCAAAGCAGAAGGGCTACACAGGTCCTGGAAGGCCTGCTGTCCCTTAGGAGCCCAAGACACCCATGAAACACCATGCAGGACCTGGCATGAACAGCAGTCAAGATCAAAGCCTCCCAAGACAAGCTGATTAGCATGCTCTCTCTGTGGCCGGTTAGAGACAGCCTGGCCTTACACTTCCCAGCCTTGGACCTCCTCCTCTCCCTGGCCCTGCCCCACCAACACAAGTTTACAGGCAAAGGAAAGGGAAAGACAGCTAGAAGGGCTGGTGGCTGTCCCCAAAGGATGAATGCTCCCAGGCCACCTGACTGAGCATGCCCCTTCAGTGTGTCTCCATGCCCTGAGGCAAGCCACAGAAACACACCGGATCAAAGTTAAGGGCCACCCAGCACATGCTAGGGCTTGAATTCACCTAAAATGCTTATGAGTCAACTGCTTATTAACTCCCACTGGAGCCCTTGGGCTTCTGATCTATTGCCCAACTTAGCCAAGCTCACCTGGACCACTCCCTGAGTTGTCCATCTTTACCCCAGCCATTGCAGCAAGAGGCACAAGCCTGGTGTGGGTTGCTGCTCTACCTGCTCACAAAGCATGGGACCTTGAGCAAGACATGCCACCTCTCAGGGACCTGGGGGACAGGACTAATGCAGATCAGCCCCCGCCCCGACCTTACAAGGCACTCGAGGCTCTGAGCACTTACAGGAGCACTAAGCATGAGCTGGGCAGGAGACGTAACTTGACCCAAACTTGCTCAAAATAAGAGACAAGGGCAGGGCTTGGAGAAGATGCCTAGAAAGCTCTCTCCACCATTCCGGACTGTAGTTGCAGCCTCTGCTTCCTGGGGACCTGAACAGCAGCGACCCAGCATCTCCAGGGCAATCTGGCCAGGGGAGCAGCACAGCTCAGTAGCAAACACCTCATGACAGTGCACAGTTTTAAAAAAAAAAATTGAGGAAGCAATACAAGAACCCCAGGTACAGTGCATCTGAGCCGTAAATACATTATTTTAAGGATATACTTTTGTGTTCTTCCATTAAAAATGAGTTTATAGTCCTGATTCTATTCACAAAGAGCAATTTCATCAGCACACACTACAGACAGATGCTACAGGGAACACAGGGCAAGTTCTACAAGAGGAAGTCAGTCGGGCAGGAGGGGCAGAGGGCGACTGAACCAGCACTTCGAGGCACACCCAGGACAGCCTACTGGAAGCGAGGTCACTAATGCGGCAGTAGAATGTCAACACCATGGAAACTCACAGACAGAAGCAGCTTTGTTCAATGTAAACATTGATTTTTTTTTAAAGGAAAGAACAGCAGTTCCAAGTCTCGCTCGCTCGCTCGCTCGCTCTCATGTGTGTTCTCTCACGCTTGCTCGCTCACTCTCCTTCTCATATACTTATTTCTTTGAAAACGTAAACATATTGGAAGGGCCTTGTCTGAGGTATTGAGGTATTCCTCGAAGGTTAAGGCTGTTATCAATGCAGGCTCTGCTGGGCCTCTTTCAGTAAGCTGTCAAAATCCATGGCTTCATACTTGCTTTTCCCAGACGTGGGAAGGGCCTCTTCTGAAGTGGGATCTGGGGGTCATCGAGAGAAGGGAGTAAGACACTTGACAGAGGCCAAGGAACTGATGCATCTTCCGGGAAGGGTGGGCCCCATGGAGTGAGCATGGCCCAGGAAGTCAGACGCTGGGGATGAGCCCCGAGCCTCCACTGCTGTCTTCCCAGTGACAAGATGACATCTCTGCTGTGCCACCAATGTCTCAAGGCTTCACGACCCTGTTTGTAAAGGGGGCTCTGAACTAGGGCACCTTCAAACTCTTTTCCGGCCAACATTCTAGAATTCTACTTCCTCTGATTCTTTCCACCGTTAGTAACCCCTTGCTGAGTCACAAAAAGGACACTAACAAAACTGGAATCTCTGTTGTGTATAGACAGGGAAGCTGAGTCCCATACAAAGAACTGGGAGCCACCTAGGTCTCTGATGGTCAGCCCTGTACCATGTAAAGTTGTACTTTACATAATTATTTCTTCATTGTACTTCCTTTTCTACACCAGTTTGCCCCTAAATGGCAAGGGCACCAGGGTGGTATTGTTACACTGTGGCCCATTAGTGGGCAGAGCTGCTGCCTGGGCAGAAGTCACCAAAGAATAAATGGTCCTTCAGGGACAGAGCATCAGAATAGCAGGATAGCCATGGTTCTGCTAGCTGTGAGCACAGGGCACCTGCTCAGGAGCATGAGGAGCCTGACATTCTGTCTTTGGTCCCAGTGACATGGAAAAAAAGCAAGATGGTAGAGTTAGGCAATGTATCTGTGGAATTCTATCGATCAGCTGGCACTCAGGCTTGGGTGAGGGGCTCTGTATCCAAGAAGGGCTTTCAGATTGGGTAGCATTAAAGAAAGCTACTCTCCCTCATGCTCTGGGCTAATGGGGCCATGCGTGCTTACCATAGTCAGTGTATCTGGGCCAGCGGAAGTGCTGGAGTCCTCCATAGCTCAGCTGCAAGGAAGGCTCGTGGTGCTTCCTCAGTGTCCCACCATTCCTCAGAGAGAGTGCTGCGTGCTCCGAACACCGGTAGGTGATGAAGCCATGCTTCTCACCCCTGTGGGGAGAGGACAAGGAGGGGGGGTGCTTCTAGACCAGCCTAGTAGATGTAAACTGCCAAAAGCCACCTCGATTCAGTACCCATGTCACATGCATCCTCCCCCAGAGATAAGCCATGAGGCCAAGCACAGTCCATTTAATGAGGGAAAGCAGAGGAGCCGATTTGCTCAGGGTCTGCCAGGTACTGGCCATTTCGCACTATGCCACATCCTCTTCACAGGACCTTGTGATGTGGGTGCTGTCATATCCACCTCCCTGGGAGGAAACAGGTTCTGTGCAGCTCTGTGGAATGCAGGACCGCAGGTCTCCCCAATGTTAAAGTAAATGGTCCCAGTTTTTCCACATCCTTGCCAGCATTCCTCCTCCTCCTCCTCTGCCTCCTCCTCTCTCCTCTTCTCCCTCCTCTTCCTTCTTTTGGAAGTAAAAGGGTTTTGCAATTGCTAGGCAGGTACTCTATTACCTAAGAGAGGCCTCCAGCTATTTTATTTGCTTTCCTTGTTTGAATAAGGTTTCAAATTTATGCCTGAGCGAACCTAGACCATGATCCTCCTCTTTACACTTTCTGTACAACTGGAATGAGAGGTGCAAGCCACGTATGTAGGTTTTATTGGTTGAAATGAATTTTCATGGACTTTTTGACAGGATTGGTCTTGAACCAGATCCTCCCAATCTCAGCCTCTGAGTAGCTAGGATTACAGCATGAGCCACTATACCCGGCTTGGCTTGTTTATTTCAATAGTAGCCATCCTCATAGGCAGGAAGTGTGTAAAGAGATTATTTTCTTGCTAAAGCTTTTTATTAAGTCAGAATTTTTAAACCCTAATACCTTAGTTTGCAGATGTACTGGAGATACTTTAGAAATATTTCAAAATTGGCAAAGCTTTGGCATCTCAATTATGTATTCACAGGTAACTAGTTTTTTTGGCTTTTTTTTATTTTCAGAGTCCCTGACAGATAAAACACCGCTTCTCTGTGTTCATCAGGAGAAAGCTAAGGTTGCCTAGTAGAATGGAGGCCTGAGCCTCAGACTGTGAGCTGCCTGGGGATGCAGCATGGAGCGACAGCACAGACAGACCCGGATGCTAGTGGGTCTTCAAGCTGCCGAAGGCCAATCGCTGCCCTGTGTTGTCTCTGGCACAAAGGCCCTGAAGCGGATTTGGGGCTCCACTTCTCGCTCTGCCATTAAGCCACTGCTCTGGTAACCTGTCTGACTCCCCCAAAGAGGAGAGCACTAGAAAGAGGAGAGAAGGAGCTACCTGTGAGCCTAGCTACTCAGGAGGCTGAGATCTGAAGACTGAGGTTTGAAACTAGCCTTGACAAGTCCATGAGACTTGTCTCAACAATCAACCCACATAAAGCCAGAGGTGGAGGTGTGGCTCAAGTGGGAGAGCAACAGCCTTGAGCCAAGGGAGAGAGCCCAGGCCCTGAGTTCAAACCCTAGTAATGGCCCAAAAGAAGAAAGAGAAGGGCGGAACGCTTGGGTAGAATGCACAGAATCGGCCAAGAATTTAGCACTATGTCTTCGTGTGTCTGGCCGGCACTGGTCACCAGTCCTTGTCCCTGTCCTTGTCCTGGTCCTTGTCTTTGCTTTCTGGGTCTAAGCTCTCGATTGTGTTACATTTGTGCCATGCATCTCCTCAGGCCCTTTCTGCGGGCCCACTCCTGAGTGGGCGCCTGTGTCCCTCCTGACCTCACTTACCTCTTACTTCTTGTCAGCACCTGGCACTCCACAATCTCTCCAAACACCTCAAAGCGCCTCTTCAGCTCTCTCGAACTCATATCGCTGGAGAGATTCCGAACGTATACCATGCGGCCTTCGCCCTGCTCGAGAGGGAACAGAGAGCGACCTGACCTGATCATTGCTCCACGCGAGAACGCCCATTGCTGTCAGGCTGCTGAGGGGAGCTGCGCTGGAGGAAGCGCGTGCGCACTGATGGAGAGGAAGGGCTTCACCCCGAGAGGTGCCGGCCTGGCCCAGCGCTCCCGCACTTGGATTTCCAGTGGGCCTGCGAGCTGCTGAGTCGCACACTAGGTTACTGGAGGCAGTGCTATCTTTGGGCGTGTCAGGACAACGAAGCAGAACCGTATCACACGCACTGGCCAGGAAGCCGCCTGCAGGAGCGCTCCGTGCTGCGCGCGGTGCCCAGGCAGCCTGGCAGAGCAGTGGAGCCCGTGTGGTTCAGACAGGTTTTCTCTGGAAAAGGCAGAGCCAGCATCTCCCGGGTGGCCCAGCCCCGCATCACAGGGGGACAGGAGCAAACCCAGGCCCAGGCTCCACGCGGGGCCACAGCATCGGTCGCAGGGCTCCGCATCCCACGTCACCATCTCCTCTTCTCTCCGCGTCCGAGCTTCGCCGGCCCTTTCCTGGGCTGGCTGCAATGCCCCGGACACTGGGAGTCCTTCTCCTCCCGTTGGGCTCAGGAATTGGGGGACGCCTCTTCCCCACCCCCTAAGGACCTCCTGCTCCTCCTGACAGTCCCAGCCACCTGCTTGCTCAGACATTTTAGCCCTGGCATCATTGGTGTCACCCCGCTTGGTGCAGGCCTCACTGCCACCGTGTCTTTGTGTGGGAGTCGCGTGTCTTTCTCTCTTCTGCCTCAGTGGTGGGACTGGAGCCTCATCTGTCTCGTACATCACCCCGACACCCAACTGCCAAATGACCAGCCACCCCAGGATCCAAGAAGCTGCTCTGTGCTCGGCCTGGGTGTAATTCTGGGGTTCACATCCCTCATGAGTCCCCTGTTCCTCAAAGCACCACATCCAATGGTTGCACATCATCCGATTGCTCTCTGTCCGTTGTTCCTGCCTCCCTCCCTTCTTCCTGGAGGCTGGACGGAGCTGCCTCCCTGGCCTCGGCCGCAGGTCCTGGCCGCCGCTCCATGCTCAGCGGTGTGAGCAGCCCCGCAAGGCCGGGCGCTGCGGATGGACTCTGGGAGGGGAGCAGGGAGGGGGTCCGGGAAGATAGAAGGGGCTCCCGTGGTCTTTGAACCCTGACCAACTTGGGAAGGTCCTTAGGAAGCACAAACCCCCAACTGTGTCAGCTACCCATGAGGACGCTGGGCCCAAGGAAGCGAAGGCCTGCCAAAGTCACCCTGAAAGGGGCGGGGGACTGGCTTATGGCTGACTTGGCCTGTGTTTATTTCCCTCCGCTACCACCATCTGCCTCTCTGCCTTCTAAAGGCGCCTGAGCCGAGCCCTAAGTTGATACCAACTGCATACTTCACGGCCATTCTACTGGCTGGGCTTTGCATGGCCTCGCCCTGGAGGGCTATGGGTGGATCCTGGGGTTTTTTAAGGGGAGAAAAACACAGCGCATCCGCAGGCAGACACCCCCTGTACTCCAGCTCACCCCATGCACTCTGGACTCGGCCCCATCACTTACAATGGCCTTTTCCCACCGCTTCGTGGCGTGACGGATGCTTGGCCTTCCATCCGAACAGGGCCCTTGGCTCTCACATCTGTCAGTGAACAAGCATAGCACAGACACTCACTCAAGGGGTGTGGCAGAGCAGGTAAGGGAGTCAGCCCCCCAAGACAAGGGTTTCTCTAGGGTAGAAGTACCCTGTCTCCCTCCTTCAGAGCCCAGATTCCCTTCAGCCATGGCAGCCCAGGGCTGCTAGGGGCCTGACGCCAGGGACACTGCCTTCTGCCAGCGTTGGGTGCCCATTTCCTGCCTCTCCTGCCATTGGAGGCAGGGGAATTATGCTCCCCTCTTTTCCAAATGTGAGTTTCAGCTCAAGATAGATTTTCCTAAAACTAGGAAGAGAACGAGTCGGTGCTAGAAGCGAGTGCTCCGCTCAGGATCCACTGGCTCACACTCTAGCCAGGGCCGGCTCTGCCCATCACAGCGCTGTGCCACCCGCCCACTGTCCTGCTAAGCTCTGCAAAGCCAAGCCTCTCCCCTCCTCCATGGGCCCACGCTTCATTCCACCCTCACTCCTCCAGCCTGAGTCCTGGAGAAACACAGCTCAGAACCTCCCGGCACATGGGAGGCCGAGGCTGGAGGACTGCTAAACTACACGCCAGCCAGCCTGGACTACAAAGCGAGCAACTTAAGTACAGGCACACAGGCCCTTAGAACTGAGCAGTCCATGTCCCTGCTGGGCGGCCCTGGTCCAGGTCCATCAGCTCTCTCATCTGTCAAACAGGGGTCATCACCTATGTCTCCTTCCAAGCTATCTGTGAGGCCTAAGCCTGAAAAATGCACATGAATGCCCAGCCTAAGACTCGCTCTGTCAGATGTTTGCTCTGTTTTTCTATTGAACCTTTCTGAGCCTCCACTTATTCAACTGTAAAATGGGATCAAGAGACAGGTGAGTCTTGCAAATATGAATGTGGCGTGGATGGTGACAGACTGACAGAAGGGACGTGTGGTGTGCATACATTAACATAGAATAGAACATGCTGGGCATGGGGGTGCATGACTGTGGTCCCAGGATTCAGAAGGAAGAGATCTTGAGATCTTGTCCCAAAATTAAATCAACTACTATAAAATAAAGGATTATCCTTTGTAACAGTGCTGGCCAACCTCTTTTGAGTGAGTGCTGGGAGAGGAAGGACCTTGAAGATGATGGAGAATTTGGTTTGTGCCGTTAAACCAATCTCAAAGTACTTGTTGTTGATGCTAGACAGGGCAGTGTGGAGGAAACAGACTTGAGGAGGCTGAGTGGTTACCAGGTTGGTCAGATACCAAGCCCTGCCTACAGCTGAGCAGCCTTGGAGATAAGCAGCCCTCTGCTCTGTGAGCGCAAACAGCCAGGCCTGCATCTGGTCCACTCTCAAGAAGAGAAAAAGGAAGCCGGTGCTGGTGTCTCAACGCTTGTAATCATAGCTGCACAGGAAGCTGAGATCTGAGGATCACAGTTCAAAGCCAGCCTAGGCAGGAAAATCTATAAGACTCGTATCTCTAATAAACTTCTCAGTAAAAGCTGGAAGTGGACTTGTGGTAGAACATTAGCCTCAGGGACAGAGTCCAGGCTCTGAGTTCAAGCCCCAGGACCAGCACGAATAACAATAACAACAAGAGCAATAAAATTTAAAAAGGAAGAGCTAAAGAGTGAACAGGTAGAGTCCTGGGGAGTCTCAGTTCTTTAGAGGTACATGTAGGAAGGCAAACACACTCAAAGCTCAGGTTGGGTAGGAAGAAGAGGCCGGGATCTCCAGCGTGGACCATGGGGACCAGCTTCAACATCAGGAGAATGTCAGTAGTGTTCTGAGCCAATTTTCCCACAGGACTGCCTCGCGTGGAGCCCATGTAGTTGAACCCAGCCAAGCAAGGCTAACACTGAACCCTTACTGCAAAAGAGCCCACAGGCAGTGCTACCTCCTGGGAAGGAAGCACAGAGCCAGAAAGAGAGGCTCACACAGGTCTGCCGCCAGGGCTGTGACTGCAGCCCCGCTTATTCAGAAGAAGGGCCGGCTGAGAAGTCGCTCTGAGGACAGAAGACTGAGGGCTTCTTCACAGTGGACTGTGGAGAGCCGTGAACCTGCTGAACCTGAGGCTCATGCACAACTTAATAGGGAGAGAAACTTGGCTCTCATGTGATCATCACACTGTCAAGAGGCCTTGGTAAAGATGTGTGAATACAAAGCTGAATTTTCCTAAGAAACTCTGGTCTCAGATATGGAACGCCACCTTCCCCTTCCACAGAATCTGGGCTCAAACGGCTTTGCTTTAGAGCACCATCTAGTGGCCATTCAGGTGCAACCCAGACCCAGGATATGGGAACCTGCACCTGCTCTTCTCCAGCCTTCCCTAGGAAGAGTCCAGGTCCTGCTCTGATCTGAGAGAAGCAACTGCGCCCCATAAAACCTGCCAAGCCTCTGTGCCTTCTGCCTGGCTGCGCGGCTGACTCTTGGACTGGCTCTCTCTCTCATGGTTCAGTGCACAAAGATGGGGGGAGTGAACATGGCAAATCGTCCCTCCACTGGGCCTCTCTGGCCCAGCTCACTGCCCAACAATACCAACACACAACTCAGCAGGACCCAGACACTGGAAGAAGCCTGATCATGGCCTTAACTGGGGTATTTTTTGCTACACACATTGGAATTGTGCTCATCCTTCTTTAACGTACTAATAGTATACACGTTTTAAGTATGTGGGTCTGCATGTTTGCACAAAAATCTATGCACTTGGTCAGAAGAAAAGTAGAAGACAGAGTAAGGGTCAAGTTTATTTGGGATATAAGGCCACAAGTGACCGGGACGTTTTCTCCCTCTCCCTGCTGTTCCACATCAGACTCTGCTTGCCTCCAGGACACCCCCAAGCTCACCCATAACCTCCTCTGATCATAACCTGGACCCCGTCAGGGGAGGCAGCCCCCATTTCAGAGTAAGCTTTCAGGGCTCCTCTGGCATATGGTGGGTGCTCAGCTGTCCCTGCCCTTCCTGAGGCCATCCACTCATACCTGTCATTCCTTCGGGTGGCTGGTGACCAGGATCGGCAGGATGAGGAGCCGGAGCTCGAGCGGCTGCGGGAACAGGGCTTCCGGCTGGCTTTGCTGGGTGGGCTCTGGTAGGGGCAGTGGTCGGAGCAAGGGGGGCTGACCCCTGAGTCCTCTTCTTCATCGTCCTCCTCCTCCACGCCCTCGTCCTCCTCCTCCTCCAGGAGGAGGCTGCTCTCACCACTGCTGCTGCTGCTGTCCTCAAAGACGGTGTCATACTCAGGGCTCTTGCATGAGGCCAGGTCTTCATCATCCAGGGCCATCTCCAGCAGCCCAAAGTGCTTGGTGAGGCTGGCGCGGATCTCATGGTCTCTCAGCTGCATGCTATCCCTGGGTGGGGGGCCAGGATCACAACTCCGGTCTTCCTCCCTCCTAGGGGGCTGTGGTTCAGCCTTTGGGGAGGTGCCCTGCTGGGGCCAGTCCTCCAGACGGGCCCCAGATGGCTCCCAGGACCTCAGCACCTTCCTCTGCAGGGCGCCCTCTGGCCTGAGCACCTGGCAGTAGTCATGGTCTCCAAAGGAGCAGGAGAAGGGGCGCTTCTGGCCAGCCTGGGAGATGGGCTGGGCCGGGGTGTGTCGCAGGTGAGACAGGAGCTCACTTCGCTCCGGTTGCCTCTTGGGCAGCCTCTGGGCAACCCCTGGGGAGGCTGTGAGCTGAAGAGCCTCAGGGGTGCTGGGAGCTGCATCTTGGCCAGGGCTGTGTTTGATGTCTGGCTTGAAGGGGTCCTCCTCCGTGGGCTTGTATGGAGGTGTGGTAGGTGGGGTGAGTCCTGCCCAGAGAAGAGGAGAAACTTGTGAGCAGGAATACAGAGTCCACAAGGGATAAGTGGCTGGGGGCTACCACTTCTGCCACTATTGAGGCAGAGCAGGCATCACTAATTGATCACCACACTGAGGCATGGCAGGCATCACTAACTGATTGCCACACTGCTGCCTGAGCCTGGATATAACTTGGGAATTCTCCAGTTCTTTGGAGCTGGCACATGATACACATTTAACATGTGTCTGTGGCTTGGTAATGGCAGCTAATGCATCCAAGTCATCAGAGATATCTCTTGCTGTACCTCTAATCATTCAGAGCTCTGCCTCCAGTGTTGCCCAGCAATGACCAGGTAAAACCTGGTCATTTTGAGGGTTTTTTTTCCTACTCCTGGGCCTTGAACTCAGGGCCTGGGGCCTTCCTGTCCCTGAACTCTTTTGCTCAAGGTTAATGTTCTACCACTTAAGCCACAGGTCCACTTCTAACTTTTTAGTGGTTAATTGGAGATAAGAGTCTCATAGACTTTCCTGCCCAGGATGGCTTTGAACCATGATCCTTAGATCTCAGCTTCCTGAGTAGCTAGAATTACAGGCATGAGTCACTGGTGCCTGGCTTCATAACAGTATTTTTAATACTCCTGCATCTGACCTTGGCCTCTATGTCCCCCGTGCAACTTTCCCACAGCAACTGGTTAAGACCCATCTCTTCCTCCCCAGGGTTAGCAAAGCCTCTAGGATGAGTAGACACTTGTGCATCTGGCCCTCAGGGCTGCTTTGCCTGATCTCTAGCCCCAGAGCCATGTGCCTAGTGGCTTGGGCGTCCTCTGTACTTCCATTCTCCACACCTTTAACTGTGCTGATTCTGCTGCCTAACATCTGATCTCCCTTCAAGCCTTGCTTGCATTCTCCCTGTGGTGGTGTCCAGGCCATACTCCTGTCCAGCTCTGACCCTCTTGTCCTTCCATAACTCTTGCTCATCCTGTGGAACAGGTGCACACCAAACAGTGCTCACCTAGCTGTGAGCTTGGAGAGCTGTTCGATCATCTCCCCACAAGACTATGGGCCTCAAAAGCTTGCCAGCTCCCCAGGGGTACCCCACATGCCGACCCAGGCCCACCTGCGGTGCCACAGAGCTCCACTGTCAAGGTCTGCTCAAAGCTCTTCTTGCCAAGAGGGTCACTGGTGGGGGCAGGGAGGACAGAAAGGAAAGAGGGCAGTTAGCAGCAAGTGTCCCTCACCCTGGGCATTCATGGTGGGCCCTAGTTCTGCTGTAGTGGAGAGGGGGTCTAGAGGAATACTGTAGTGGAAAGCCCATCCTAGCTCTTAAGGCATTTCAAGCTGCATGGTTTTTGAGAGACATAGGTGACGTTATTAGTAGGTAGACAGGAAACAAGTGTTCTAGGCCTCCATATTTTCTAGATGGACTACTACTCACTGAGGCCCGGAGTGGGTAAGGCATGTGCATCAGGTCACATAACACTGTCAGTCCCCAGGTCTTAGGGCTTGACTTCCCCATCCTTCCCTGGGCCTACAAAGGCCTACTTCTAAAAATGAACTCCCTGATAAGGAAGCCTAGCTCTTGAGGGCTCCAGAAGATACTCAGGACAGGGGCCTGGGAACAGGGCCAGGTTCAGGAGGCTGATGATCTTCCCTTCCCAACACATATCCAACAGGACAGAGTCTCACCAAACAATATGTTCTAAATATATTTCTAAAGATCTACCTTTGTGACAATGCCAGCATGAGGCACCTGGGAGAGTCTGAAAAGAAGACAAAAAAAAAGAACAATAAGATTCCCCAACATGGCACAATGAGCAGGTGTCCCCTCTCTGGAAGAGACCTCAAACTTCTAGGGGTGCTGAGCACAGCTATTCTTTGGGCAGATGACACAAAAGCATTAGCTATTTTTAGGGAAAAGCAGGAAGAACTCAAACCCACCTCCTGGCCTGAGTATGTGCTGTACACCTGTAATCTCTGGTATTTGGAAGGGACAGGAGAATCACAGTTGAAGGCCAGCCCAGGCAAAAGCACCAGACCCTAACTGAAAAACAAGCTACACACAAAAGGGCTGGGTATGGGTCAAATGGACTCTTGAGTTCAATCCCCAGTACCAAAAGAATAAAAAGGAAAAAAAAATCCACTGTCCAGGGCCTCAACTTGCAGAGCTCCTGGTTTGTAATGCAGGTGGGCTGGAGCATGGGCATGAGGACGACCCCTGGTGGACAAACGTTGTAGCACAGTGGCCAAGAGCTCTGACTTCCCAGGGCCACAGGACTCTGTGCTCTCCAGAGCCCTATGTGTCCATCACTAAGCAGCTCTGAGCCTCAACTTTTTTTTCCTTCTGTGGTTACTGGGGTTTGAACTCAGGACCTCACACTTACTAGGCTGGTGATGTTCTACTAAGCCATGCCTCCAGCCCTTGTTTTTGCTCTGAATCTCTAAGGTAGGTCTTACTTTCTGCCTAGGTGCATAGCTGAACTATAACCCATCAGAGTGTGTGTGTGTGTGTGTGTGTGTGTGCGTGCAGCAGTTCTGGAGCTTGAACTTAGGGCCTGGGTGCTATCCTTGAGCTTTTTTGCTTGAGGCTAGCACTCTACCCCTTGACCCATATAGCTCCACTTCCAGCTTTTTGGTGGTTAACTGGAGATAACAGTCTCATGAACTGTCTTGGCTTTCAACCACTGTCCTCAGATCACAGCCTCCTGAATAGATAGAATTACTGGCATGCACTACCTGTGCCCAGTGTGATCCATCTATTTTAGGTTACTTGTCATAGCCAGAATGACAGGCATATGCCACCACACCCAGATTCTTCCATTGAGACCAAGTCTCACAGACTTCTGTCCCAGCTAACCTGGAACTGTGATCCTTTAGATCTCAGCCTCCAACATGGCTAGGATGACAGTCATGCACCACCATGCCCAGTTCTAGGTTGAGAAGGGGACTTGAGTGCATACCCAGGCTGGCATTGAACCATAATCCTTCAGCCTCCCAAGTAGCTAAGATTACAGGTGTGAGCCATCTGCACTTGCTTGGTATTGTTTTTTGGTTTTCAGTTTTGTGGGGTTTTTTGGTCCAAGACCACAACTTGAACTCACGATCTGGCTAGTGCTCTACCACCTGAGCAATGCCTTCAACCCCTATTCTTGTTTTATGTTTGTTTGCTTGTTTTTTTTTTAACATTCTTACTGTGTAGCCCAGGCTGGCCTTGAATTCCAGGTCCTCCTCCCTTAGCCCCCTGGGTTCTGGGACATGTGAGCACCACCACACCTGGCTTTGTTTACATTCTGATTGCCTGTCTCTTCCAGAAACATAAGCTCCACAGAAGCAGATCTCTTGTCCCTGGTTCATTACACAGTACCTCCCTCCCACCTGATGAGCAACCTGTTTCCCAGGTGATGTGTCCTAAAGTCCATTATACAGAAAGGACATGGAAAGCCAGAGATGGACAGGAACTTGGCCAGCCTCGCCCCACACATGGGACCAGGGACTGGAACACAGGGCTCCAGGTGCCCAGCACAGCAGGGCATGATACCCCTTCCCTTCCCGCTGTCACAGGTCCCAGGCTCTGACTACCTCTGGAAGGGAGCTGCAGGCAGCCGGGGTCATCATCCGGGTCCCCACACCCACTTTCACAGGGGCTTTCCAGGGCTGGGATCTGGGGGCCCCGGAGGCCCTGTTGATCTTGGCCACTGTCCTCATCGACGAGGCTGCCCACGTCCTCCTCTGCGTGGTAAGTCCCAGGAGCCTGGCACAAGGAGGGCAAAGCATCTCGGGGCTCTGAAGGGACCAGCAGCTCATCAGTGAATGCCAGCCAGGGGCCCAGCTCGGGGTTCAGTCTTCGCGACCGCCGCACGGGACATATAGAGCTCTCCAACTTCCTCCCTAGCTTGGTCCAGGGCAGGCCTCGGCCCAGCCTCTTCCTGCCCCACTCCTCCTCCTCCTCCTCCTCTTCTTCTTTGTCTTCTTCCTCCTCCTCCTCATCTTCCTCATCTTCATCTTCTTCCTCCTGCTTCCTGGCAGACTGGCTGACATCACCTTTCACTTCCAGCCTCAGTGGGCGCAGGCTGGGTCTGGGCCCAGTGCTTTTGGGTGAAGCTGCAATCCTCACCTCTTCCACAGGGGATAGGTGAGCAGGGGAGGCCTGGCTGTCTTTGGAGGCCCTGGGCCTTGGCCGGGATGTGAGGGAGGCATAGACAGGCGTGGCCAGGCGATAGGGTTTGCTGACATCACAGGACACATCCTGGGATAGAAGTTCCCTCAAGATGGAGAACTCTGCCCAGGAGGCTTTGGAGGAGTGCCGAGGCCGCCGTGGGGCCTGCCTGGAGGGGCTGCTGCAGGGCTGAGTGGCCGGCTCTGCGGCCTGTGGGGGCAACTTCCTCTGGGGCAGGCAGTAGGTGTGCATGTAGCGGATGAGCTGTACCACTGCCTTCACGTCCTCCTGGGAACCCTGGGCAATGTCTGGAGCCAGAGAGTCTTGGGGAGAGGCTGCAGCAGGCCAGGGGATTGGACAGTCCTCCCCTGGCTCCTCATCCTCCTTGGCGAGACGTTGGGGACTCAGGCCTGGTGGCAGCTGCAGGCCCGTGCCCGGGACACGGGGGCAGGCTGGCACGGAGGTAAGGTGCTTATGTAGTTCTGTACAATTCCGGCTTTGGCACCGTGGCATGGGGACCTTCTTGTCCTGGGTGTTGTCCACCTAGAGAGGAAAAGGGACAAGAATGAGCAGGAGGGTCCCCCTCCCCCTCCCTCTAACACTGGCCCGCCCAGGGGGTTTCACCTGATTGCCAGGCTTCCTTTCACGTCGCCTAGCCTCTGGCTAAGAGCCTGCCAGCTGACCAGCTTCTCGGTGGGAAATGTGAAGCTCGCCCCTCTGGGGGGTGCTGCATGGCCAATGGCTGCTCCAATCACTCCTTCAGCGACAGGACCAGAGCATGGACTGTGCTGCCTGGGGCTGGGTATGGGAAGGGGGTCACCTAAATAGGGCCTTTGGGGATTCTTTGGGGATAATGGGTGTGTGCCAGAACTGGACTGTGGCATGCTTGTAAACTTACCAAAATCACCGATTGTTTGTTGGTGTTTGGGGTTTGGTTTTGTTTTGTTTTTGCAGGAGGTACTCCTGGGGTTTGAACTCAGGACCTCATGCTTGCTAAGCAGCTATTCTTCCACTTGAACTACACCCCAGCCCTACTTTGCTCAAGTTATTTTTCATCTATGTTCTCCAGTTTGGGCCTGGGACTGGCTTTGGACTATAATCCTCCTACATATGCCTCCCACAGAGCTGAGACTGCAGGAACATGCCACTACATGTGAGATACAATCTCACTAACTTTTTGCCCAGCCTGGCCTGGAAAGCAATCAACCTCTTGATGTCTGTCCCCCAAATAGCTGGAATGGCAGGTGTAAACTACCATGCCTGGCCCTCAGAACCATACTTCTAAAATAGGTGGTGTTTGACCAGGTGTGGTAGCATGCACCTATAGTCCCAACACTCAGGAGGCCAGAGGTTTGACCAGGAGGTCAAAGTTCAACGTCACCCTGGGCAACATAACAAGACTATCTAAAAATAGAAGAAAAAAAGCTTTTCCATTTTTCCCTACAATGCTTCTGTTATATTAAGCTAAAGCTTAAGGGAAAAAAAACAAGAAAAATAAAATAAAACAAGGAAAATTTTAAAAAAGAAACCAATGGCTTTTTGAGATATATATATATATGGCATTCCACGTTGTTATTAGAAGAGGAAAGTTCAGTAGCTTCCCAGTACCTGAAAAACAAAGGGTGGGGGCAGGCTGCTTGGGAAGGTGTCTTGAGGACTTCTGTGATCTGGCCATTGGCATCTACCAGCTGGCACCTCTCTCAAGCCTGATCTGTCCCTCCTGGATCAGGCCACCCCCAGGGGATGTTTTATTGCTTTTTACTGTTGTTGTTTTATGCCAGAACTTGGGCTTGAACTCAGGGTCTCTTGCTTTTGTTAGGCTTTTTCACTCAAGCCTGGCACACTACCACTTGAGCCACACTTCCAACTTTTTTTTGCTAGTTAATTGGGAATAAAAGTCTTACAAACTTTTCTGCCCAGGCTGGATTGAATCGGGCTCTTCAGACCTCAGTGTGAGCACCCAGCTTTGCTGGAGTTTTCTAACCATGGCTAACAGTGTATTTCACTTCTCTAGGAAACCTCTTTGGCCACTGACTTGGATAGAATGGGATACAAGAGGGGGCTCACTTGTTTCAGTCAGCCAAGACCAATAGAGAGGAAGTACAGGGACATAGTCCACCCACCAAGGGAGCCAGGCCTGGGAGAGGCTCCCCTGGGAGGCCCTGTGTGGCTGTCCCCTGGAGAGGGGGAGCAGGGCAGGATGGAAAGAGACGAATGCAGCTTGGAGGATCAGATACCCTGGGAAATCACCTGTTTAGCTCCACTCCTGTGGAAGACAGGCCCAGGTAGGAAAGGAGACTTGCCTCAACTCTGGATGTTGCAGAATTATAAACTGTCCTATGGCTCCCCAGAAAAGAAACTTCAAAATCCCCAGACTTTATTTATGTGGCCTCCACAACCAGCAAGGATCCAGTTCCTGTCTGTCAACTGCCCCCTCCATTAGAACATGATCCCCAAGGCAGGCCACGCTTTTTAACCAGTGTTAACATCTTAACATGTCCCTGCTTTCAACCTGTGCTGAAGCACTGACATGTGAATAAATCCGGGGCTCTTCTGAGAACCCTAAATTAAGCAGGATCTGATGAGGTGGTGTTCAGGACACAGGCGCTGCAGGGATTGTGGCAGGAGCGAAGGGAGAAACTGAAGTGGGTTGTGGATTAAACACACTCCACTTAGCCAAAGCTGACAGCTGTGTCCCAGAGGCCACCGGGAGCCCAGGGCACACCTGGACATGTGCTGAAATACCTTGACACAAGGCCGCTGACGCCTGGACCTGAGGCTGGCTTGGCGCCAGGAAGTCCCCTCCTTCTGGGATTCAGAGGCTGGAGTTGAGGAGGAAGTGGCCAGGAGGAGCTTCTGCAGCTGGAAGAAGCAGAGGAAGAGAGGCTGGAGCCAAATGCAGTCAGCAACATGGTCAGCTGACCACACCACGCCCAGGCCCCGGGACCATGAAGAGGCCATGGGATACCTAGAATGATGCTACCAATATATTAAGCACAGAAAGAAAACCATCTAACAACTTAAACACATACAATTATCCCACTTCCAGGTAAGCTCTTTTCAGAGTAAAAAAACCCAGCATAAGCCAGGCACTGGTGCTTCACACCTCTAATCCTAGCTACTTAGAAGGCTGAGATCTGAGGATTGTGGCTCAAAGCCAGTCTGGGCAGAAAAGTCCACTAAACTATTCAGAAAAAGTCAGAAGTGGCACTGTGGCTCAAGTGGTAGAGTGCTAGTCTTGAGCAAAAGAAGCTCAGGGACAGAGCCTAGGTAAGGTCAAGCCCCAGCTGGAAATACAAGTATGACTCAAGTTGTAGAGCATCAGCCCTGAGTGAAAAAGTGCAGGGACAGCTCTCAGACCCTGAGTTCAAGCCACACACACACACACACACACACACACACACACACACACACACA
>NW_012267301.1:3203560-3258111 GCF_000151885.1 Dipodomys ordii
CACACACACACACACACACACACACACACACACACACACAGAAAAAAAAACCCAAAACTAAAAACATAGCTGTGACTTTAAAAACTGGTCTCAGGTAATGTCTGTTCACTGTATTGTTACAAGATTCCTAGGGCATTCTGAATATACTTGTAGTAGACACGTGTGTACTCATGTGCATGTGCACGCGCGCGCACACACACACACACACACACACACACACACATATACAGGTTAAGGAACCAAAATGATTCTCTGATGTGGGATTCCAGCTGATTTTCCTTCTGATAATTCATATGGCCTTTTAAGATTTTTTTATTTCTTAAGTGAATAACACTCATAAATGTTCAACATGTGTGTGTTAGACAAATGCTAAAAGGTGAACAATTAAAAGCAAGACCCCCCCCTGCCTAAGGTCCCTTTCTCTCCCAAGGGGCAACTGCCATGATGGCAGGATGAGGAGAGCTTTAAGCACGCAATGCCCACGTGCATGCTACCTCAAACCCTCCCAGGGTGGCTTTTACCACCACAATTTCCTATCGAGCCTGTTCAGCCTCCCCAGCTTCTGGCCCCCTGTGGCAGGTGCATAGTACATGCAAGCTGAGAACAGAGGCGGAGCACATCTGAAGGTTCCATCATGGCCAAGGGGGAGACCCAGGGGAGAAGCACCAAGGATGTACCTAGGACACAGTCCGCCCCCTCCATTCACCCAGCGGTGAGCACCAAAGTCCCAGGAGCCAGAGAAAAGGCCCCAACCCAACCTCTGAGGAACTCAATGGTCCTCATTATCTCACCTAGACCCCAATAAGCACACCTGACTGGATAGGAAAGACCCTTGGGCTACAGGAATGACTTGGCTTGAGCTCAGCTTAGTCACACTCCCAGTGAGACCTGGGGCAAGCAATTTCCTTCTCTGGGCCTTGCTTTCTCCACTAGCATAAAGAAAGATCAAGCGACCAGATGACACCATGGGTAAATTCTAAGATTCATGGCAAGACCTAAGCCTGTTTTCCTTCTCAAGACCTTTCCAAAGCTGTCAGTATGATGA
Source organism: Dipodomys ordii (assembly GCF_000151885.1). Taxonomy (NCBI): domain Eukaryota; kingdom Metazoa; phylum Chordata; class Mammalia; order Rodentia; family Heteromyidae; genus Dipodomys; species Dipodomys ordii. The sequence goes on from NW_012267301.1 coordinate 3,204,606, forward strand.
GAGGACAGACAATGAGTCTGCTTCCCACCCAACTCAGGGCCTGAAATGTCAGGAGAGGAATGGCGTGTGGGGTAAAGGCAGAGGCTTAGACTGGGAGGTAAATGACCATGACCAGGAGGGGTCGCTGTTCCCCTCTCCTAAGGTTTGGTCCCTCTGCAGAGGCCCAGGCAGAAATGGGCACTAAGAATTCTTGTTATGATACGAACGGCTGTACCTTAGCCAGCATGTACTGAGCAGATCTATGTGCCACGTACTGTTCTAAGTGCTCCCCAGATATTCCCTGCTGTAAGCCTCCTAACAGCCTTTGACCTAGCACCTTACCCAGCTGCCAGGGGTGGTGAAGCTGAGTCAGTGGGAGGCTGAAGGAAGGCAGGCACCTAAGTCACAGAGCTCCATTCAACCCCAAGCTGTCAGGGTCCAGTCTGGAAGGAAGCAGGACCCCATCCACAGAAGCCACAAGGTAAGGCAGCACCTTGGGGGCTGGCATATAGCAGGTGCTCAGTGAATGTTTCCTACTGCTTTGCAGATCTCAAAGGCAGTGGCAGAGAAAGCAATGAACTCCAGACTACTAGTCAAAATACCTGCTTTCTAAACTTGGTTGGCATACTGACTTTCTGTGTGTCCAGAGGAGAGACCCTCTCCACCTGGGGCCTCGATTTCCTCAGAGTTAAGCTTGGTGATCACCAAAAGTTGACCCCTTCTCCCTTTCTTCCTTTATACAGGGGCCTGAAATCAGGGCCACACACTGGCTAGTCAGGTTCCCTACAACTTGAGTCACATCTCCATCCCACCAAGGGCCTCTCCAGATCCCTCTCCATGACCTAAGGCCCCTCCTAAGACTGACAAGCTCTGATTTTCCAGCTGGGTCTCAGCAGTCCTGAGAGCTGCAGCCCTAAGCTGAGGAAATAGCCCAAGACATGCTGCACACCCCATAATACCTGGGACTTCAGTGAGCTGTGCAAGGCAGACCCTTTGAAAGTCTGGTCAGAGCTGACATTGTTCTTCCACATGCACATTTGCACATGCTGCACACACACACTGAGCACTTGACCTGTGCCGGCCAGGGCGGTAAACCAGTTCAACCTCTCTGAAGGATAATCTGCAAGGACCTGAGTAAGATGACAAATCATGTCTCTGGAGACTAAGAAATCCCATTTCCAGGAATTTATTTACCTCTATGGGTCCAAGATCTTTGTGAGCAGAGGTGGTAGCTGATGACAGTAGATTAATGTAATGACAGTAGATTAGCCATTCCACAGGGAATGGCTAATTATGTGACAACACATTCTTCCCTGGGAAATACTACATAGCCATTAAGAAGGACGGGGCAGGCCTCCACCCTTTCAGCTGGAAGAGTTTCCAGAGTTTAGTGAGAAAGCAAGAGGCAGAGCAGTCTATAACACAGGCTTCTTTTGTAGAGAAGAAAAGTAGGAGGAGGAAGAAGAGGAGAAAGGAGGAGGAAGAAGAGGAGGAGGAGAAAGAGGAGGGAAAAGAAGGAGAAAAGAAAAAATAGGTGAGGAGAAAGTCCAATAACAAACCAGTAACCATGGCTACCCCTAAGATGGGAAAAATCAATTGGGAGAGAGCTAAGGTTTCCTTCTAACTGTCTCCATTTCCTGTTCAGATTTTTACTGCTTGTGGGTAATCATTGAGAAATTGTTCGCAAGGGTCTCACACAGGACTAAGATCAATCTTTTGAATTCCATTCTTTGATGTCCTCTCCCCAGGCTGTAAAGAGACCCCCCCCAGCAGAGGCTGGAGCTGACAGCTCTGCACACATCACCCTACAACCAGACACCTGACCTCAGGCATCCACCACCACCTCAGTTAGAAATAGGTTCTCACCAGTGACAGCTCATCAACCTCAGACACTGGAGCCAAGAGCCTCTCCATGGCAGGACTGGGGGGCGTAGACAAGGGGCCAGGTGAAGCTGAGGTGCAGGAGGGTGTGTCCCCCTCCTCCAGGCCTGGGAAGGCAGCCAGCTCCACGTCATCTTCAGGGATGTCGTCCAGGGTCTTGGTGAGTGCGGCCAGGAGGGCCTCATTCTCACTGTCAATCTGGCAGGAGGAGGCAGAGGGGGGAGAGGGTGAGTCACTTCTACACCCAGAGGAGACCAGCTTTGCCCACCCCACTGAACCACATCCAGCCTCCTGCCAAACCTCCACTTGCTGTGTCCCATCAGATCTTCTCAGCATTCCTAGGTTAGCAGATGCTCAGTCAATGTGTTGCCATCTTTAAAAACCACAGAATTTTATGAGCAGGCAGCAGGTGGTAAACGCAAGGTCCCTGTCCTGGAGTGCTAGCCTTGATTCTGCCTGTGGTCTGAAGTAGAAGGCTGTCCACCAAGGACACCTGCCTTCTTACCAGTGATAGACCTTTCTCCATCCTTGGAGACGCATCTCATTGCAGGCCCAGTCCCTTGGACCCTGGGGCACCAGGAAGGCGAAGGCTGATCACCTTGAGACCCAAACAGGGCAATGATAACCACAGTAATGATAAAATGGCTTCTGTTTTCCTTCAGAGACCCCCCCAGGGCTTTCTCTCCCAGATCAACCAGGGAGAGAAAAGCAGGTACTACAGTCAGGAGTTCTGGAGCTGGAGCCGGGGTTGACTCACAAAGCCACACTTAACCCACTGTGGGCAAATTAGTTTCTTCACCTGTCATGGAGGATGACAGGTAGACCCCATCCCCATGAGGCTCATGGTGAGTAACTGGAAGAGTTACTAGAGGAAACTGGTCAACACGAAACTAGAACTCGTTATTAGTAACTGTAACCATGATTACACTAAAGTTCCAACAATGGTGGACAACCTCCCACTCCCTCCTTCACTACATGGCTCTGAGCTCGGCTTTGTGCTGGACAGTGGAGGATCCAGCACACTGAGACTCAGCCCCCCCCACTCCCCACCCCTGCTTCCAGAGCCTCCTCTCCAAGGAAGAGCACATCTTAGCAAGAGCGCAGCAAGTGTGTATGGGAGAGAGTACAGAAGGCTGGAGGAAAGGCAGAGGATGCTGGGATGGAGAAGAAGAACATGCTATTGATAGGCTCTGAGTAGGCTTAGCGTGCGCAAGCCCAGTCCCTAGGCTCCCAGGCCAGAAGGCAGGAACAGAGGCTGCCGCTCCTGAGTCAGTGATCTTGGTTCCTTGGCCTGTCCATGCAGAAGCACATGCTGTCACATGATGCCTCCCCGGCACACTTTCCCATCCATCCTAGGTCAGGCTGTTTATCCTTCTTCAGGAAGTTCATCTGAAATACACATCTCGTGATGACCTTTTGGCTGCACTAGATCTATTCCAAGCTCTGCAGCCAGAGCTGCAGCTAAGAAGCTCAGGGGCGGGGTGCACAGGGGTGGGGTGGTGGGGGGAGTCAGGCAGAGAACAAATGCCTTGTAATTTTTAGAACAGATCTAAGAATAAAAGTCAAAAGAAGATCTTGATTGGGTCTGCTTCAAGCCCTGAATCTGAGACCCCATGGGCACATTGTGGCACACAGACTCCAGTCCTAGACCAAGATTTGAACTTATTTGGTTATTCCCCCACTCCCAAGTCTCCCCCAAGCCTCAGGCCAGATTCCCAGTGCTGTCCCCACAACACTGTGTCTGGCTTGCTGGGGGAGTTAAGATCTGGAAAGCTGGGAACTGAGGACCGGGTTTGAGGCTGATCACAATGGCTCTGCCACTGACAAAATGACTCTGGGAAAGTCATTTCCCTCTTCTAAGCCAGCTCCTTTTCCTGTCCAACGGGAAGACATGTTCTTGGAATCTCTCCTTCAGGGGTGATGGCTGGACTAGGCTCTAAGCCTGGGGTGTGGGAAGTGGCAGAGTTGCTACAAGAAGGAATGAATGAGGCAGAAAATGGACAGTGGTGGATGACCACTTCCGTGTCTGGAAGGCTAGATTTTATGAAGAAGACATCCAGAAATGACATCATTAGTTTGGATTGGAGTAAGAATTCTCCTGGGACAGCAACAAATGGCCCAGAGATATGGTGAACTAATTCCCCATTTAGGGTCATGAGGTAGCCAGGCCTGTCAATCTTGTGGTATGTGTACTCCCATGGTGCTGACTGCCCCTGTTCCCTTCGACACCAGCATCTTTCCTGACAGGGCTCCAACTCCCAACCAATCACAGCTGGGGCTCCTCAGGAAACCTATGGGCCATTCCTCCCATAGGAATGGGGATCAGCCCCAGGAAACAGACTGGCCAAGTTTGCGTAGGAAGCCGGGGCTGAGAAGGGGCAAGTGGGGTCAAGCCTGAAAAGAGGGACCTAGAAAGACAAGCCTGAAGGCCAAGCACTGGTGGCTCACACAGGTAATCCTAGCTACTCAAGAGGCTGAGATCTAGAGATTGGGGCTCTAAGCCAGCCTGGTTAGGAAAGTCTGAGAGATTCTTATTTCCAATGAACCACCAAAAAAGCTGGAAGTAGAGGTGTGGTTCTAATGGTAAAGGGCTAGTCTTGAATGAACAAGCTAAGAAACAGCACCTAGCCTCTGAGTTCAAACCCCACTAACAGTACAGAGGAAGGAAAGAAGGGAGGGAAATAGGGAGGAAGGAAGGAAGGAAGGGAGGAAGGAAGGAAGGAAGGAAGGAAGGAAGGAAGGAAGGAAGGTTAACTCTTGAGTTACTAACTTATGGAGTGCCCGGCATGGGGCTAAAATGAACACAAAAATGGCAGACACCTGAAGAAGCAGCCAGCAAGTGGCGGGGGGGGGGAACAAGGACTAATAAAGGGGTCTCCCCTCTCCCCTTTCCCCCAAGCTGCTCAGCTCTGGAATAGCCTGATGTGTAAGGCTGGAGCTGTGGCTGGCTAGAAGAAAGGTCTCTGGGTCACCCATAGGCACCCTAAGACAGCACATCACAGGAAGCTGGCCACCCTTGCTCTTCCAGGGCCCATTAGCTCACTCCCCCTGCTCGGCTTAGAAACAGAGTGCAAATTAATGGAGAGCTAATCAGCTGAGGAAGGTATATTAATAGACTTAGCCCTACCCCCCAACCTTCCCGAGCGGATCACAAGCTGGAAGAAAAGGATCCTTCCAGAACTGAAGGCAAATGCTTTGTTTGGAGACCTGAGGTGGCTTGAAGGAAGACAAAGCAGCATCCAGGCTGCAGACAACCTCCCCAACCAAGAGACGCCACCACCGGGAAACTTGGGAAATTCAAATCCCTCCATGGAGGCCAGGAAACTCGGGAAATTCAAATCCCTCATCTCAGCAGGGAGAAGGCCTATGATTTCTGAGCAAAGGCTCATGTCTGAAAGGATCCTCTCAGTTTCTCAACAGATAGAGAGCCAGTGACATTTCCTTCTTCCTTCCTTACATGGGGAAACTGAGACCCTGCCCAAAGGAATGACCTATCCTAGGCAAAAAACAGAGCAATCAATGCCCTGCTTAGTCTAGAAACATCTATTAAATGGATGTTGTTCCCCAGCCCAAGGCCTCTGGAGCACCAAGAAATGGAAGGTAAAATGTCCCTGTCCCCAAAAGGCTGTCAACTCTCTAGCACTGCTAGCTTGTTCTCCATACTTCTAGCTCATCCCCGCAACCATGGTGCCATTTAATGGCTCTGCCACAGTCAGTCATGCTTGAAGACACCTACTTGTCCTATGAGGAAGCTATCCCACATAGTGGCAGGAAGAGGATCAGAACCTATGGCTCCTGGGTCTCACCATATGCTTGACAATGGGTCATGTCTGGCCCTTGGCAGGAAAGAAGATCTCACTACAATCAATCAGATCTTTCATTTGACCTGCAAGAACTGAAGGTCCATGACCATGTGTGGTGGCTCCCGAGGCTGAGGGGGGAACTCACAGTCTAACACACACCAGTGGAACATGCTGAAGCGTCATGAGCATTGGGTGTGGAAGGTTTACTTGTTTAATGACAACTAGATCCTGACAGAGTGCTAGACACTGGGCAGAGCCGTGGGAACCAACAATGCATAGTGAGGACCCAGCTCAGAGCCTCCGATGGCTGGGGGTTGAGGAGTGGGAACAGGCTGGATCACATGATTTCAAAACAGGTGCATGTGGCAGCAGGTGAGGTGGACAGGCCACAGAGCAGGGAGGGCAGGGGGGCAGAACTCTGCCTACTGTGAGGACTGAGAGCCTGGGGCCATACCGAGGAGCCCAGGGTTTGACCCTTCTTTGTGTCCTAGCAGGACTGAAGCCAGAGGCTTCCTGGGCTCTGGCTAGGAGTGAGTATAGCCTGTGCATTTTAATGGATAGGGTTTCCAGAAAGCACCCAGACCTCTCTGTTTCTCTCTGTGTCTCTGTCTCTGTCTCTCTCTCTCTATATATATATGTATATCTCTCTTTTTCTCTCTCTCACTGTTTATCTTTCTGTGTATGTGTGTGTATATCTCTGTTTCTGTTTGTCTGTGTGTGTGTGTGCCAGTTCTGAGGCTTGAACTCAGGGCTTCACATTCTCAGTTGCTTTTTTGCTGAAGCCTGGTGCTCTGCTATTTGAGACACACCTCCACTTCTGCTTTGTTTTTTCTTACTTGAAAATGCTAATACTAAAAATGCTCATGAAAATGCTCAAAAAAAGATGCTGGTTTTTTGCTTGCTCACTCTTCTAGTTAACTGGAGATAAGAATAACTCAGATTTGTCTTCTCAGAGCTGGCTATGAGCTACAATCTTCAGATCTCAACTTAGAAATAGCTAGGACTTCAAGTGTGAGCCACCAGTGCCCACCACCAAACCACTCTTAAGCAATTAAGAGTGCAACCTGAAAGCAGTTTTAGGGAATTGTTCCCTAAGACAGACAGAACAACACAATGAAGGCATTGTTTCCATTACTCACATAAAAACATGGAGGTCTAGAGGCAACCAGAACCTGAACTCTGCCCCGCGGATTCCTTACTGGGATGGCAAAAGGATTCCGCATGAAAGTATAGGGCATGCACTCTTAGGTTAGAATCTTTGCCCTAGTCTTTCCTTTTTGTATGACCTTGGGACAGTTCCTTTAAGTTCTCTGGGCCTTACTTTCCTCATCTGTAAAATGGGTTATTTATAATGCTCAGCTTATAGATGATAACAGTCTTGGAAAAAATCAAAACTCTTTACATGGTGCACAAGACTCTGTATGGTGAATCCTCCATCTACCTCCATGTACTTATCTCCTAACTCTTCTCCAGCCTTCCTATTTCACGCTCTGCATTGACTACTTCTGCCCCCAAATGCTTTGTCCCTGCCCTTCAAGCTCCTGGAGGCTGCCACCTCTCCGTCCTTCCACTAAAATGCTCTTCTTTGGAGGAATCTTCCCTGATGCTACTCTGCCTTCCCAGCCCTCCTCTGCCACAGGTGACTGCTGCTGGCTGGCACTGCTGCTGATCTAGGGGTGTATTACCCTCCGGACTGGGAGTTCCCTAATAGACACAATGCCTGACCATGTAGCTCCATACACCTTTCCATCAGGAGAACTACTTGAGATGTCTCCATGGCACAGAACACACCACACAGGCCTTGACAGCTATGGCTTCTACCTGTGACCTCTATGTGGGAGAAAATGTCAAGGAAAGAACAAAGCCAAACAGCTCCACATCGCCCAGCTTCCACACAGCCAATCTCCAGGCCACACACCCACGCCCACACATGCAAATGCACGCAAGCTTGCTTTATTCCCAACCCAAACAGACAGCCAATGGTCCCACAAAGAGGTCTTCTTAAAGGTAATGTCCATCATCCTGTGCCCAAGGCTGTTCACCTGCACACACATGGCTGAGAGGCCCCTGCACAGTGCCCCTTGGCACTGGTTTTTACTGAAGAACCTCTAGCCCAACAGAAGAATGGGCATAAGGCATTTACAGATGAGAGGTGTTGGAGGAAATGAGGACTATATATGAGCAGAGATAGCACTGCCACCGATCCAGTACCAGGTAACAGGAATGTTCCCATGGCTGCCCTCATTCCTGGCTCTGGAGGCAGCAGGCTGTGTGGAAATCAGGTAACTCACTAAGGTGCATGACTGCTCCAAGTCATGGAAAACCATCAAATGGGAAGATAAAGTTGGGCACCAGTGGCTACTCAGGAGACTAAGACTTGAGGATCTGAGTTTCAAAGCCAACCCAGATAGGAAAATCCATGAGACTCTCAGCTCTAATTAACCACCCAAAAGTCCAAAGTGGAGCTGTGCAGCTCAAGTGGTAGAGTGCCAGCCTTGAGCAAAAAAAGCCAAGTGAGAAGGTGAGGCCCTGAGTTCAAGACCCAGAACCAGCACACAAACAAAAACTAATAACAATAATAATATTAAAATAAGTAATGGCTCTGCACTGCATGGATAAGGTGAGGATTCCATGACATAGTGTCTCTCTGGTCCCCAGTGAATCCTGGGAGCCTAGAAGGCACAGAACCAGCAGCTCATTCCAGCCCTTTCTTTCAGAGGTGACACCATGGGCCATGTGTGTGAGTAAGAACCAGCCTGGGTAAGGCACAGATCCAGGACAGGGCAAGAAGCCTGGTCCTAATAGCGTGGGTAAATGGGAGACTCCATACTGTGAGCCAGCACAAAAGGCAGAGGAACACAACCTGGTGGGCAGGGCCTACCTGGAAGAGCTCACTGTCGTCAGGGTTGTACTGGTGAGGCTCAGTCTCAGAGTTCTCCGGGCTCCACTGCAGCTCCCCAAAGCAGGTAGCTGAGTCAAAGTCGGTAGCATCCAGCTGAGAGAGGTCAAGCTCAGGAAAGTCCGCGCAGAGGTGCTCCTCACCGGCTGCCTCACCCTGAGGAGACAAAAAAGAAGAAGGCTGGTTAGACATGAGCCCTCGCTAGGCCCAGATAGGGTCCTTCTCACTTGGGATGCTGCAAATCTGGACCCCTGGGCAATGCTTGATTTGGAGAAATGGCTAACAAACTGTGAAGATCTGCCCCACTTCTTGTAACCACTGAATCTACTGGCAGCTGAGCCAGGCCCTTACTATACATACCTCCCCTGCTCCTCTGAACTCCTATACATCCCTCATCACCCAACCACCTGGTATCTTCTCCCTCTTAGTAAAACTGTTTGGTTGAAAATTTTATTAGAGTCCATAAATGGCGTTCTTCCTTCACATTACTGTCCCCACCTTTAAGGAGATTTCTTAAAGCTAATGACTCTTCTATATTTATAATCAAACAAGATATCCCAATAACAATGGTTGACATGGTTGAGTGATTGTCAGGTTCTGGGGAAACATTTACCCATGTTTCCAGGGATCTTAGAGGGTTATTTGTGATGTTTAAATTTGGCGGAAATGCATAGATAAAAGGTAAATAAACATACGACACACCTGCATCATGAAAGTAGTAATGAAAAAGACCACCAAATTTATGATCATCCTCCCCACAATAAAACACTGGGTTGTAGAATACGTGCATGAAGCATATAATCCCATTGTGTAGAGAAAAAAAATGGAAGGCCATAAGAGTCCTGCCTTTCCTTACGTAGGAAAATGCAAAGTCACAGGAAGAGATCCAGAGGGAAAGATGGCTGTATGCATGCCACAGCAACAAGAAAGGGGCAGCCCCAAGACCCCCAAACCCGAGTCACAATCACCACTCATGAGCCCTGACACTGTGAGCAAGTCTCTTTCCCCCACTCAGAAACCCACATCTGTAAAATGGGGATGACAACAGTACTTGCCTCACAGAACAAAGAGCAAAGGACCAATGAGACAAGGAGAGGCCACCCAACAAGTTCTTCACAAAGGGCATCTCACAGCAGTGACAGTGAATGATGGTGGTTATAAAAATTAAAAACAAAACAAAACCCAGTAGCACTCACAGCCTCACAACAAAGAAAAACAAACACTGCCGGGCATTGGTAGCTTAATCCTATAACCTCAGGAAGCTGAGATCTGAGGATCGAGGTCTGAAACAGGTAGGAAAGTCCATGAGATCCTTATTTTCAATTAACTACCAAAAAGCCAAAAGTGGAGCTGTGGCTCAAGTGATAGAGCAGTAGCCTTGGGCACAAAAGTTCAGGGACAGGGCCCAGGCCCTGAGTTCAAACCCCAGGACTGGCATGAAAAGAAAAGGTGGCATCAAAAGAAATAGATTTTGCATAGGCCCTTTCCTTAATTGTTCCCACTTACTAGACCTCATAAATTATGAATAAATGTATAATTAGCTCCACTTGACACAGGAAAAAAGCTTTTATCCAAATTTGGGTCAGATGTCTTAATTGGTGTTTTGCAAGAATCCTGTCTGCACGGGTGGCAAAAGGGTCAGGTCCTTGCATGTGGCTGTCCCCACAGAGTCTCAGGCCAGGTAGCACTGTCTGGCAGGCCTAGCCCCAGGGGCATGTTTCCACCACCCAACCCTCCACCTGCCTGTTCTCTCTAATCCAGGAGCATTCAGTGCCCTAAATATTGAGCTCCAAGTTACTCTGAGCCAGACACTGTGCCAAGTGGGATGGCCAGGGATGAAAACAGACAGAAACACTGTCTTCTGGGAGCTCAGATGCAGGAGATGGCAGAGGATTTTTATATAAATCACGATGCAAACAAAGCAAGTCATGGTTCAGTTGCCTATGGTCAATTATAGTCTGAAAATAATTACTTGCAAATTCTAGGAATAAGCCATTCCTAAGTTTTAACTTGCACTCCATTTTGATTAGCATGATGAAAGTTTGTGTAGTCCTGCTAACTCACTAGGATGCCGGCGTATCCACCGTGTATATGCTACCTGTCCATTAGTCAGAGTAGCCCTGCTCCCTACAGGCGGACCATGGCTGCACAGCAACACTTACGTTCAGGTAACCCTTACATTACTTACTCTCAGACAGACCCAAAATGGTGCCAAGGAGAAGCCATGAATGCTTCCTGTATGGGAAAAGTTGAACACCCTATGCTGAGGTTAGGATCTCAGGTAAGAACCTATCTTCTATCCAGGAATTTTTGAAGAAGGTAAAGAAAATTCAGTCAAACCACAAGAGTTAGTGTGACAATGTGTAATATGTGCCTCATGAGATGGAAACATATATACATATGCAGGGAAAATGCAATATCCATAAGATTTGGTACTATCCATGGTCTGGCATCCACTCACAGAGGGTCCTGGAACATATCCCCTGAGGTAAGAGAGACCATTGGGTAAAATTAACTCTCCAGAGAACAGCTGGATGCTTCTGAGCCTGACTGGGAGCTTAATGATGAGAGAGAATGGCACTGCCTGAAACTCTGGGTCCCCATGGTAACCCCAACCTGCTGGCCGCTGGCCAGCTGCCATCCATCCCAACTATCAATCAGCAGCCTTTAGCAACTACCACCACTGAGGGAACTGAGGCCGTTTCTCTCAGCTGCCCCTTAGAGCTTCTTTGCCTTTGTTTTCATATGTCAAGAGGACAGTTTTTGCTAGTTCTAGATTGATAAGACAGTTAACTTGCTTTCAGTGTTTAGCCATTACAAGTAAGTGTAACTTTTTTTTTTTTGTTGATCATGGGGTCTGAACTCTGGGCCTGGGTGCTGTCCCTCAGCTCTTCAGCTCAAGGCTAGCACTCTACCACTTGAGCCACAGCGCCACATCTGGCTTTTTCTGCTTATGTGGTGCTGAGGAATCAAACCCAGGGCCTCATGCATGCAAGGCAAGCACTCTACCACTGAGCCACCTTTTGCACATAACATTTATGTGCAAGTCTTTGTGTGGACACAAGTCCTTACTCTCTGAGGCAAATACATAGGAATGAATGTGTATATGGTATAAAAGCTACAAACTGGGCCTAGCACTGGTAGCTCACACCTGTAATCCTAGCTATTCAGGAGGTTGAGATAGGAGAATCACAGTTCAAATGCATCCTAGGAAGATATATCTGAGAGATTCTTACCTCTAATTTTTCCTAAAGCCTAGATGTAGAGGTGTAATTCAAATGGTAGAGCACCATCCTTAAGTGGAAAAAGCTAAGCTAGAGGCTCTGAGTTCAAGTCCCAGTACTGGCATTAAAAAAAAAGCGACCAACTGTTTTCCAGAGTAGTTATGCCGTTGTATTGTCCCATTGGCTCTGAGGGGATCCAATTGTTTCATTTCCTTGCCAACACTTGGTATTGTCAGTCATTTTAATTTAGCCATTTTGGTGTTCCTTCCATGCGACTATGCTGAGCCTCTGATACAAGCCTTGGCTCCCTCTTGGAGAAGAGACGAGAGCCTATGGGCATTTCATTAGACTGGGTGCCTGTGTGAAGGGGAGAATAACAACAGGGAGAATGGGCCCATCTCTCAGGGGCATCAGGAAAGGCATCGTGGGGAGCAGAACTCTGAAACTGTGGAAGACAAGCCTTGCAGGCAGAGGCACAGCAAAGGCCCAGGGAGGCCCTAGCCTAGAGCTCAAGGTTCTGAGCAAGTTGCAGCTCCCAAGATGGTAACGGAGAAGCCCCATCAGGGAGGGACTCTAAGGGATTGGGTTTTATTCCAGGTGTGATGGGGAGGAGCTGGCACAGAAGCTGGCAGTGAGATGGGGTAGCCTGCTGGAACCATCCAGGAGAGCCGAGGTAATGTCTGCTATGTAGATTCAGAAGGAACTTATTAAACATGTTCTCACAAATCTGTGGGTCAGACTCCTCTTGTCCTTAGGGAAAAGTAGAAACAACCAACAAAACTAAGAGTTACGTCGTTGAAGAAACAAATGACAAAAGATAAATGGCCAGCCTAGAGAGCCACGTTTGGTTGCCATCTATGGAGGAAAGCCAAACAGAACCAGCAACGCCCCCAGAGCTAAGCCTTCACTGTGTCTCCAGTCCCTTTCTCTCCAGTTACTAAGAGCTGCCTCTTACATTGGACCCACCTTGTCTCTTAGAAACACCGTTAGAATCTGAGCTCATCAGGAGTCAGCAGCCCTGAGAGGTGGCTCAGGCAGTCAATGTCAGAGGCCCTTGGAAAAGCAGAAGAGGATGGGCTACAGCGTCGAGCATCTACTTAGCATGCATGAGGCTCTGGGTCCCATCCTAGCACAAAGGAAAGGGGAAAAGCTGGGTGTGATGGCTCAATCATGTACTACTAGCCACTCAGGAGTCACAGTCGGCCTGGACAAAAAAAAAAAAAAAAGTGAGACCTCCCCTTCTCCAAATAAAAAGCTAGGTAGCTGAGATGCCACACACCTGCAACCCACCTACAAAGAGACATAATGTAGAGAATCACTGTCCAGGCCTACCGAGCACGAAGAGCAACACCTTCCCTTGTAAACATGTTACCCCTTCTACAAAAGACTCATGATAAGGCTATTATGACTGCATATATTGATTCTCCATAGCAGCTTGATATACTCCAAGTATAGCTAGCACATCAACTAAAGAAACCTCAACTTCATGGTCTTGCCAATTAGGCTTAAGACCTCTCTACAGCTAAAACAATGCAGCACTACATTAATGCTGACTTCTTGGCCTTCTCCATATTTAGGGGCTTTTGAAGGGGGGCCTCAGGTGACCCAGCTCCTAGGAAAAGGGCTGAATTGAAGCCTTCTATCTTGACTGGCTGCCTGCCTTATAGACTCTACCAGTAGAGCTAGGAGGCCACAATCCAAGACTAATAGCCATTGCTATTATGAGCAATTACTATACACCAAGGGCATACTCAGCAGTGCATGCATATTTCCCATTCAGTCCTAAAGCAACCCTGCTAGGTAGGCATTTTTGCTCCCCATGGTACTAGTCAGGAAACCCTGAGATGTTGCCATGGTGTTATTTTGTTAGTACTGGCGAAAAAGTGCTAGACGTAGGTGGTAAGCAACAAAAATGCATTATCTCCCAGATCTGGAGGCTGGAATCAGACCAAACTACAGGCAAAACTGTCTTCCTCTATGTGAGTAGTCTCTGCCCAGATTCCTCTTTTTTGTGTGCTACAGCAGGGGCTTGAACTCAGGGCCTGGGCACTGTCCTTGAGCTTCTTTTGCTCAAGGCTGGCAGTCTATCATTTGAGCCACAAATCCTCTTCCAGCTTGTTTATATGTTTAATAGGAGATAAGACTCTAGTAAAGTTTTCTGCCTGGGATGGCTTTGAACAATGCTACTCAGACCTCTGCCTCTTGAGTAGTTAGGATTACAGAGGTGAGCCACCAGCACCCGGCCCAGATTCCCTTTTGATGAGGACACCAGCCCTGTTATACCAGGGCTCCTCCTAAAGACCACATTTTAAGTTGATTTTATCTATGAAGAAAGACACCATCTCCAATTAAAGTCACATTCTGACAATTTCCAGAGGTCATTTTTTTTTTTGAGAATTCAATTCAACCCATAGCACCCAGGGTCCCAGAGGTGACACTCGAAGTCAAAAGCCAAGTTTTTCTCTCCTTATAGAAACCCAATGCCACTGTCAGTCATCCTGTTTCTGAGAATGAGAATGTTCAAGACCATTATTCCCACTTACAGACAAGGAAACACCGCTTGGGACGAGGGTTGAGAACAGCCCAAGTCACGTGGCAAGTTCATGGCCTCGGAAGAGCAGATGTGGAGCAAAGCCAGGCACTGTGCCCCAGACGCCTGTGTTTAGCCCCTATGGGCATCTCTCCATGCAGCTGCACGCCCCTCTCCCTCTTCCTCCCCCCCCCCCGCCACTTGGAGGTCCCCCTCTCTGGCTGCTGCACTCTATGTGCCCCTTCCTCCAGCAACCACACCCGCCCCTTATCTAAAAGGGCTGTGGCTTCCTCAAGCCAGGAGATAAATGGCCCTAGAAGGGGATGAATAGGGTTTCATCAGGAGTTACATAAATGGCTTCATTGGAAGCCTGTGTATCTGGTTGGAAATTGATTCCTTGCTTAAGAAAGCATCTTCAGGAAAAATTGGTGGCTCTACTTTCCTGGCTGTGATCAGCAAATTATCTGCTTAGGGCTTAGCCCAGAGCAGATTCTCTGAACTCCTGAGCAGCTGGAACAGGAGGGACGCAGTGACAGCTTGGGTCACACTGCCCACTCCTCACTCTGCATCCTCCAGTGCAGACCCTTCCCTCTGGTTCTCCCTGCCCCATTGGGACAGAGAACTGAAAGCTGGACAGACCTTAGGGACCCTTCCTGATCGAGTCTTTCATACAATTCTGAACTAACCTGATTTCTGAGATTCACACAGGCTTTGGGGAAATATAAAGGCAGAACGCAGCATTTATTAATGAACTTCCAGAGGAGAGACAAAAGAAGAAAAAAGACAGAAAGAAGGACTATCCTGAGATGGAAAGAAGCCCAGCCTAGGTAGGCAAAAATGCAGGCCCCAGTTGGACCACTGACCTAGCCTTTGACTAGGTCAAAGACATTAACTTTCACCATCTTGGTATCTACAGGCAAAAAGGGAGGAGAGGAGAATCATATCTCCCAGGCCTCTTAAAAGATAGAAAACCTGGCCAGAATCCAGGCACTGGTGGCTCATGCCTGTCATCCTAGCTACTCAGGAGACTGAGATCTGAGGATAAAGGTTCAAAGCCAGCCCGGGTAGGAAAGTGGAGTGGCAGACGCATGAGGAGATGCCCACAGGGGCTGTGCACAGGCAGCTGGAGCACAGTACCTGGCTTTGCCCCAGTGAACCACCAGCAAACAAGAAGTAGAGCTGTGGGTTAAAGTGGTAGAGCACCAGCCTTGAGCAAAAAGAGCTCAGAGAGTGCCCAGGCCTCAAGTTCAAGCCCCACAAAAAAAAAAAAAAAGTAGAAAACTTGGTGTGGCTGCCCAGTGTGTGTCACAGACTTCAAGAAGGTTGGTCACACATCACTACAGTTGAAAGTGTGTCCTCACACATTGGTTGGTTGAAATCCTAATTTCCAAGGAGGTGGCACTTTAGGAGGTGGGGTCTGTGAAGGTCTTGAGTCATGAGGATGGAGCACTTGTGCCTAGGCCTTGTTTTCCCTTCTTTCTTTCTTTTTTCCTTTTTCTTACCAGCACTGGGGTTTAACTGAGGGCTTCACACTTGGACAGCTTGCTTGCTTGGCTAGAGATCTACCATTTGAGCCACCCCTCCAGCCTGGATTTTTGCTAGTAATTTTAGAGCTAGATTCTTACAGAGTTTTCTGCCAGGGCTAGCTTCAAACCTCGTTCCTTGGATCTCAAGCTCCTGAGTACCTAGGATTACATGAGTGAACCACCAGTGCCCAGAGCCTGAACAGCCATTACTGACTAGATCATTTAGACCAAGACCTTGTGCGTCTGCACGCCTTCTAGGATGTAAGAAAATACACACGATGTCCCTACCAAACCATTTCCTTTCTCAAATGTTTTGGAGTTTTTCCTTCTTTTGATAACTCCATTAATTGACCTGCTTCTTTCCCATTCACCTCTCTAGTAGGTGGGTATCCACTGCCATTCCTTCTGGAAGTCACACCTTCCCTACAAGCAGGTGATCAAGGAAAACACAGCCTGACCAGGTAGGTCAGAGTGAATGCTGGTAATTTGCTGGAGCATTTGGACAAGAGGGCTCAGCTAGTTGAATCTCATTCTAGCCAGGCTGGCAGTATCTTTGCCACTCCTTGTGAAGAGCCCACCTGAGGATGGAGCCTATGAGGGTGATACAAGCAATGGAGAAAGAGTCAGGAAAAAAAATAATCTAAATACTTGGACCCAGCTGTGCCTGAAACCAGCTTCCCTGTGCTCTGCAGTTATGTGAGCAAATACATCTGTTTTTAGATTACATGTCAGTTGGAGTTCCTATCACCTATCAATGAAAAAGTGACGATTATTTCATCCCTCTTACCCTAGGAAAAGTATCCAGCCTTCTCACTCTTGGAAATGAATACAAAACTTCTAAAGAAGCTTCTAGAAGAATAATAGGAAGAATAGTTGATTGGTTCAGACCATCAGAAAAACAGAGAGAGGCACAAACACAAAGTAAAGCACCAGGAAGAATCAGTAGGTAAAATGGAGGGCCTCAAAGCCAAGAGCTGATGGCTCACACTTGTAATCCTAGCTACTCAGAAGACTGAGATCTGAGGATTACAGTTTGAAGCCAGCTTGGGCAGGAAGTCCATGAAATTCCTATCGCCAATTAACCACCAGGAAACTGGGAGTGGCACTGTGGCTCAAAGGGGTAGACTGCCAGCCTTGAGCACAAAAGCTTAAGGGACAGCGTCCAAACCCTGAATTCAAGCCCCACAACCCTCTGTCTCTGTATCTGTCTCTCTGTCTGTCTGTCTCTGTCTGTCTGTCTCTGTCTCTGTCTGTCTCTGTCTCTCTGTCTCTGTCTCTCTCTCTCACACACACACACACACAAATGGAGGGCCTCAGAATCCAGCCCAAAAGACAACTCAAGAGGTTCACTGAATGCCAAACCCCTCAACCTGATTGGTTCTCCTGTCTCTGTCTTCATAGAAGCCTCTGCCCTCAGGCCAGCCGAGTGTAACCTCCAGGAGACAGCCAGTCTCCAACCCCAGCTAAGCAGGTACAGGGTCAGAGTTCGGCATCAGGAGATCCAAGGGGTGGTCAGCAGGCCTGATGTGAACAGGTCCTTCAGACCAGAAAACAAGAGGGGTCCAGTGCTTAGAACTAGGCTACAAACTTGGGCTTGAGCCTACTATGAAAAGCCCAGTTGCCTGGCCACTGGGGACAGCAACTGCATATAGCGTGTCAAGATGGAAATGCATATGATAGCCACTGCCCTGGGTGGACTTCTACCTCAGGATTCCAGACAAGACTCCACTAGGAACTTCTTGCTAGGCTAAGGTTTACTACCAAACCTACCCAGGTTCTCTCAGGCCTTTGGTACAACAGTAACCAGCTTCCAAATGACCAACCAGCGGGACTGCTCCAGCCCAGTGCACAGACCTGTGGCATGCCATACCCAGTAGCCTAGCTGCTAGCTCCCACGTTTGAATTATTTCAAGCCCTTGTTTCTTCCCCATTACAAAATGACCTGGCAGCTCACGCCTATAATCCTAGCTACTCAGGAGGCTGAGATACGAGAATCACGATATGAGACCAGCTTGAGCAATCTCCAATTAACTGGCAAAAATCCAGAAATGGAGCTATGGCTTAAGTGGTAGAATGTCAGCCTTGAGAGAAAAAGCCAAACATGAATTCCCAAAGAAGGGCACTGGTGGCTTACATCTATAATTCTAGCTACTCAGAAGACTGAGATCTGAGAATTGCAGTTCAAAGCCAGCCTGGGCAGAGTCTGTGAGACTCTTATCTCCAGTTAACCAGCAAAAAGCCAGAAGTGGACCAATGACTCAGGTGGTAAAGCACCAGCTTTGATCAGGGGGAAAAAACAGCAACAAAAACCAAGGGCAGTGCCCAGGCCTAAAAAAGATAAGGCCCTGAGTTCAAGTCTCAGTACTGGCAATTAAATAGCTTATAATCAGAAATTATAAGTAGTATATAAGTCTGTAAAAACTAAGTTGCTGGCTGCTGACATATCCAATAAACATGAGTTGTTCCAAACAAACAAACAACTGTTGTCAAGTTTTGTGTAGAAGAGATCAGGGTAAAAGACTGGGAGACAGTGGCAGGAATCTGGAGCATTCTGCCACTGGATTGCTTTGACAAGAGTGTAAGTTCTTAACCTAACTGTATGAATCTCCGGGACTAGACAATTGGGAGCACTGGCCCTGGGGACGTGGTGTGGGCAGGAATGAGTGGGAATGCCAATCTCATAGTCTTAGAGCAGAAGACTAGCAACAGTGAAGACATAGGTCACACGGCTGCACGAAGATGATATTGGGCTTATGTTTCATGACTTATAAGGCACTTATCTGATCTTTTCCGAGGAATTCCCATCCCCAGCCTCCCCCTCACCGCCCACCTCCCAGCTACAGTTCCCACAGTACAGGAAATCAGGCCTCACGTGGGGCTGGGAACACAGCAGGAGTTTGGGCACTGGAATAGTCTGTTGTCACATTTCGTTTTGCAGATGATGAAACTGAGACTTAAAGAGCGAGGAAACAAGGGAAGTCACCTAAAAATCCACAAAGCCAACTCCTGGTCGGCTCATGACCCCTGGCAGGGTTAGGATCGCCAGTGCCATGGTCATGGTCCAAAACTCTTCAAGAAGACAGACCACTTCCTCAACAGCTGGGGCCTATACCCCCAACCATTTCTCGTTAAAAAAAACTAAGGAAGAAAGCCAGGCACTGGTGGCTCACACCTGTAATACTAGCTACAGGAAGCTACAATCTGAGGATTGCAGCAGTTCGAAGCCAGACTGGTCAGAAAAAAATCTGTGAGACTGTTATTTCCAATTACATCTACAGCCAAAACTGACACCGAGCTGTGGCTTAAGTGGTAAAGTGCTTTCCTTAAGCAAAAAAACTAAGGGACCACACCCAGGCCCCTGAGTTCAAGCCCCAGTACTAGGTAGTGTGTGTGCATGCACACACACACACACACATACACACACACACACACACACACACACACACACACAGAGCAAGACAGAAAAGCAGCCTCCCTGGGAAGAAGATATCTTGCTTAGTATCTCCTTTCCTATTTCCAGTAGCCTGGAAGTAGCTCCTTTTTCCCCAGAGATCTGGGATTATCTGGGGGAGGGGCAGGTCTGATGACCTGGCACACAGTCTACACAGCTCAGAGTCCAACACCCTAGTCCAGCTCTTAGATCTCAGTCAGAAGAGGCCCACTGCCACACGTGACAGCCAGGACCCTGGTCCCTGCCAGGGATCTCCTGGTAACAGGGCACAAGGTTTCCCAGGCCAAGGAAGGTAGCATTTGTTTCTAAACAATACAAGCTGGAGTATATTTTGTGACCCAAGTACAAGGTGTTTGGGGCAGTGTGCCACACACATCGCATGTGCCCACACTTGTAGGCAATCTTAGGAACTTAAGCTCAAGAGCCTCTTGAATTGAGAGTTAAGCGTGGTAGGAAGAGTGGTAGCTACAGGTGATGAGCAGTTATCCATGGTCCTCAGGCCTGGCCAGGCTCCGAGTAGACACGTATAGATGCTCCCTCACCTCTGCGCTCTCCAGAGACTAACCTGCCAGGGCCAGAGAGCTTCAGTTTCCGCCCCAGGGCTGCTGGGCTGGCATTGCCTCAGCTACCCACAATGCTTCCTCCCAACCCCATCCCAGATTAAGTGTCCCTTCCCACAAGGACCTTCTTGACCACTGTGTCCTGGGGAGACCATGGGACTCTGGCCTGGCCATGCCATTCTAGAATCCTCTCAATTAACACTTTCACTACTTTCTTTACTTACTATTGCATTGGGGATTGAATCTAGGGCCTTGAGTTTGCTCAAGCCACACCAACGCACTTGTTTCATTTATTTATTTTAAATTTATTTTGCTAGTGTTGGGGATTGTGTTCTTGCTTGGCATTTTCACTCCAAGTTGGTGTTCTACCACTTACGCCACACCTCCATTTCTGGCTTCTTTTTTTGATGGTTAATTGGAATGGACTTTCCTGACTAGGCTGACTTCAAAACTCAATTTTTAGATCTCAGCCTCATGCATAGCTAGGATTATAGGCATAAGAAGCTACCAACACCCAACTTTACTTTGTTTTTGAAATAGAGTCTTGATAACTTTGCCTGGGCTGGCCTTGAACTTGGGATTGCAGGTATAAATGCTACATAGCTCAGTGACAGTAGGTAAATCTACATGGTAATTCCATTGTCACCACCATCTACCTCTCCCTATTTTTATCTACTAGCTTATTGTTGCTTCCTTGACTCAGCAGCAAATGAGTGAGCAGAGGACATGACTATCTTGAACCCTGCTCTAAGCCCTGTGCCTAGCACAATGCCTGTCACATAGTAGATGCTCAATAAAATTGTATTTGGTAAACCCAATGAGGGCACTGCACAAAAGAAAAAGAACTCAGCAGCCCAAACCAGGTTAAACTGCCTAGTGGCCTCAGTTACCACACAAGAATTCTACATTTTGTCAAACTCCACGGGACAAAAGTGCTGAACGTTCCTTTTCTTTCCTGGTGCTAGGTCAGGAATGAAGACATGATCACACAAGCCAGCTGACCTCAACACACACTTCAGCACACCAGCTCTGCTCATCGCAACATTTATCAGTTGTGAAGGGCAGGCCTGAAAATAGACAGTGAAGATCAAATGCCACTCTCAGAGTGGTTCAAAGGCCTTGGGAAGGCCGGGGGGACAGGGCCAGGAGTGTTGTCTGTAGCAGAGATATACAAGGAATGGAAATGGACTCACAGCTGAAAATAGGGTGCTTTGATACCAAAAAAAAAGCTCTCAGTAATCAAGGTAGACCACATTTTAAATGCAATATCATAGATAGATAGATAGATAGATAGACAGACAGATAGCAGACAGATAGCAAACAGACTGACCGACCACTAGTGGTTCACACCTATATTATAATATCTCAGGAGACTGAGATCCAGAGGATCGTGCTTCAAGGTCTATCTGTGCAGAAAAGTCCAGTAGACTCCATCTCCAAAATAACCAGCAAAAAGCAGGACTAGAGGCATGGCTCAAGTGAGAGAGAGGCTTCCCAGCAAGCACAAGGTCCTGAGTTCAAACCCTAGTACAAGGGAGTGAAAACACCCACAATGATTTAGCAAAAGCCCAAAGTTCTACATAAAGGTGAGGTCAGGAGTCCTGATTTTCCTTATATAACAGGGTCCAGTGCATGGATCTCAGACAATTCCTGATTTGAGTTTAAATTTGTTATTTTGCTCAGCATATGTGCTTTGTACCAATGACTATTTCATTGAATTCAGATATGGTTTTGATTATTATATTTTTTTTGACACTCCCTTAAGTTTGGTGCCAGAGCCCATGCTTCCTTTGCCCCGCCCGGCCAGAATGAGCGGTGACATGAGGTGCCATACACTCAGGGGTGAAAAATGGAGCTATACCCAGCTCATGTTGGTGGTAATGGTCTTAGAATCTCTACAGAGGGGCAATGCCCCTTCCCCACACTCATCATACCTGGCAAGCGCTTCACTACTCTGCCATGTGTCACGGGGCTTCCTCAAAATCTGAGTATGCCATAAGGCATGGGTTTCAAAATCAGCCACTGTCTTGTGTTAGCTGGATGGAAAAGTTCCTGGTTTAACTAGGTTGAAGTGACTCACACTCATAATCCTGGCTACACAAGGGATTCGGTTCAAGGCCACCAGTGGCATAAACTTAGCAGCATCCTATCTTAACAAACAGGCCAGGCATAGTGCTCAGGACTTCTAGTTTCAGCTATACAGGAGGCAGAGGTAGGAGTGTTACTGTCAGGGAAGGAAGGAAGGAAGGAAGGAAGGAAGGAAGGGAGGGAGGGAGGGAGGGAGGGAGGGAGGGAGGGAGGGGAAGAAAAGTACCTGGTTTTGGATAATGGGAGACTTTTGGAAATGAGCCTGTGGATGGTTGTAAGGCATGGTAAACATACTTAAAGCCACTGCTTTGTAGTAAATTTTATGTTACTGATATTTTATCACAATAAAACAAAATATGTATTAAAAAGTCAAAGAGTTCCAAAAAGCCAGCCCTGCAGTGCCCATGTTCCCTAGTTCTGTCCCTGAGTCAGTGCCCCAGCTGGCAGGAGGGCGCCAGAGCTGGGCCAGGGCTCTGCTGAAAAGCCCTTTGCCTGTTAACGTGGCTATAAATAACCCAGAAAGCAGCAGAAAGGGGTCCTGGCAAGAGAGTGAAGGTCAGGCAGCCCCTTTGTAGCATCTGAGGAAATGTCACACTCAACAGGCGAGAGCTCACATCTTCAGCCCGGACGCACCAGGGCCCTGAGCAACCCCTGGGTGGCCAGCTCCTGTGGTTCTCTGCTGGGTACCTGAGGAGCTCCTCTTCCCAGAGGGCCAGGGTCTTGGCAGGTGGGGCCAGGCTAGCATTCCACACCAGTCTGGGCCTGTCAGCCAACACTGGCCAATCTACCCAGGGTAGGGTGACTCAGCTCCACCCACCACGGCCCCTGCTGCTGCACTGCACAGTGTGGGAGCTGGAGGGCTGAGCCCATCTGGTCCTGTGGCTCCCACACTGGGCTCCCTGGGGAAACCCCCTGCCTGTTCTCACCCCCACAGGCCCTCCAAAGCCCTGGGCTTTGGAAGAGGGATTCCGAGGGAGTTAATTAGGTTTCTCAGGTTTTATTCACCAAGAGCCTTACAGGTAGCATCCCATCCTCCTCCTATTTAACCTCAGTAAATTCAATCCCATGTGCCTGGAAAAAAAAAAAACAAAAGCCAAAAACCACATTTCTGGAAGAGAAGGTGTGGCTCAAGTGGTAGAGTGCCACCCCTGAGTGAAAAAAAGCGAACAAGAGGCTGGGTGCTGGTGGCTCATGCCTGTTCCTCATAGCTACTCCAGAGGCTGAGATTTGAGGATCTGTATTCGAATCCGGCTTGGGCTGGCAAGTCCATAAGACTCTTATCTCCAACTAAACAGCAAAAAGCCAAAAGTGGAACTGTAGCTTAAGTGGTAGAGCACCAGCTTTGAGGTTAACAAAAAAAGAGCAAGTGTCAATACTGTGTTCTAGTACTGGCACACACACACACACACACACACACACACACACACACACACACACACACACACACACACACACACACACACACACACACACACAGAGACGGCGGCTCTACAGGCCCTGCAAGGCCTAGCCTGGCTCTCCCACCATCTATTTACCAGATCCCTATGGCAGAAAGTGGCCTTGTTCCCCTCAGCACAGCCCTGGAAGCTTGGGATCTCCACATGGGTCCCACACCCCAACTCAACCACTCTCTGAGGACCAGACCACCGTGCCTTAGCCACACCAGTCTGCTTGGTATCTCTGCCTCACTGATGCCTAAGCCTCCTTCACCAGCTCTAGAGGGGCGGGGCTTCCACGTTTATTCTCCACAGAAAGCCTGCCTTCTCCTGGCCTGGCTTCCAGATGATGAGAAATCCAGACCCTCAGGCTTCCTGATGAAGTTGGTGGGAAAAGAGGTTTTCTCTGACATCCCTTCCCCACCCCTCCTCCCCCTGGCCCTTCTTGGTCATGTGGCCAGCAAAATCCAGAGGCCAAAGAGATGGCCTGGCAGGCTCCCAGCACCCGCAGCCTTTCAGCCAGCCAGTGTCACCTGCCTTCTGCAGAGGACGTGTTCCCAATGAAGCAGGCCCTGCTGGCAGAATCCATCACTTGTGTTGGAGCGCTCCACAGCTTTCTTAAGCAGGAGGCAGGTATCTGGGGGTGGGGATGACATTGTCACAGGTCCCCACCCAGCTTAGCTCAACTACCCAAACTAAGAAAGTCAAAAACAAAAACTGGGCACTGGGTGGCTCACACCTGTGATCTTTGCTACTCAAGAGGCTGAGATCTGAAGACGGAGGTTCAAAGCCAGCCAGGGCAAAAAAAAAAAATCTGAGATGTTTATCTCCAATTAACCACCAAAAAACCAGAAGTGGTCTTGTGGCTCAAAGCAGTAGAAGACTAGCCTTGAGCAAAAAAGCTCAGGGACAGTGTCCAGGCTCCAAGTTCAAACCCCATGACTGACAAAAAAAAAAGAAGAAGAAGAAAAAAGAAGAGAAGAGGAAGAAGAGGAGGGGGAAGAGGAAGAAGAGGAGGAGGAGGAGGAGGGAATCCAATGACAGGCCCTGCCTTGTGCATATAACTATAGGGCTAAGCTCCTTCTACCCACATGCTAGGCTTGGGGGTTCAGAGCTTGTAAAAACCCTATGCACTCAAATCTCCCATTTCCCCCTTCTAACTGGACACAGGTTAGGCTATTTTTCCAGTGGGAAAGCCTGCCAGGGAAGGAATTGCCTGAAGTCACACTGCAAGATAAAGAGAAGAGGCACTGGACACAAATGGCTCGCTCCTGTAATCCTAACTACTCAGGAGTCTGAGATCTGCGTGAGGATCCCTGTTCAAAGCCAGCCAACTCATGAGACTCTCACATCTCCAATTAGCTAGCAAAAAGTTTAAAGTGGGAGTGTGGCTAGAGTGGCAGAACACCAGCTTAGAGCAAAAAAGTTAAGGGACAGTACCCAGGCCTCATGATCAAGCACACGCCCCCAAGGGAGAAGTTTAGCCTTCAACTCCTAGTTGAAACTTCAACTGAACACCGCTTGGGTGGGGGGGGGGGGTACAACCATAGATTCTCTGGACTAAAGGCATTGAATTGAGTGAGTTCCTCTAACTTTGAGCCTCCTTTCCCAGGATTCCAAGTGGTGTCCCTGGACAATTGCTACTTTCTTTCCCAAGAGGTCAGAAGGAAGGAGGTCTCCACTTCCACCCCCTGGGAGTCGAAGAAAAGCCCCGAGGGGTTAAGTGGGGACTGCAAGATTGGGGGCTAGGTAAGAGCCGAGGGGAAGAAGAGGGGAGGAAGTCAAAAGGAAAAAGAAAAACAAGCCGAATTCCAGAGACTCCAAAGTTCTGCCCACAAGCTAAACCAAGAGCTGCTGAGACATGTGACGTCTACGCAGCCGGCCTGGATCTCCGCCAGCTCGGTGGCCAGTGTAGACATAACACTTGGGCCACTGGCTGTGGGCCACACCGTGGAAGGTCAAAGCGGACTGCATTGCTATGCAGGGGATGGTCAGTCACAGGAGCTAGACACTAGAAGCTGAGCTGGGTAAATCTGGCCAAACGATTTAACCTCTCCAGGAAAACGAAGCAATCACAATAGCTCCATCCTGGTTCTTGAGGAGGATTTCATGAGAAGAGCTTTGAAGAGTATCTGGTGCAGACAGTGCTCAAAAGACAATGGCCTATAGTGAGATGACCTCACAGTCCTGCAGCAACTACTGGAGCAGCAGCAGCCTCTCTGGGGCTCTGAGCCACTTTGTAGCTTCTTCATCACCCAGACACCACAGCCTCATACCTCAAGACAACATGGCCTTGACATCTCATCTGGACATCAGACCCCACTGACCCCTCTCCTTCCTCCCAGAAGCCCCTGAAGGGTCTGGATCCTGCCTACTTACCAGTACCATTTCCCCCTCTCCCTCAGCAATGAAGCCTTCTAGAACTTCCTCTTTCCCAGTCATGGGCCGGGCTTCCTTCCCACATTGAGCTGTCCCAGGTGCAGTTCCCACTCCATATACACCCTTCCTGCCCAGATGCTTTGCCTAGTTGGATCCCACTTGTTACCACGCCTTTATTTCCTGGGGAAGATTTCTTTGAGCCCATATTTCTTCATGAGAAGTCCTACCGTATACTCCCACCACCGTCTAGAGTTCCAGAATTTTCTAGAACTTACCAGCTCCAGAATTTTTCTACAACTTACCAGCTCCAGAATTTTTCTACAACTTACCAGCGGGAAATTAAACATTTGTTTGCATGTGTCTTATTGATGCCTGCTACTGCATCCCTGGTGCCTAGGATCTAGAAACTTAATGCTCAGCAATCCCTTGGAGAGTGAATAAATGCTCCGGAGCTGGTTGTTCCTAGGCCCTCCTCCCTTGTCCTACAGAGCTGGGTTTCCCTGGCTCAGCCTGTCCTCTGGCCTGCTCCACAGCCTTCATCTGTAACCATAGGCCCGGCGCCAGAGATCCGAATGTTTCTAGATCTGATTTTCTTGAAAGCAGCCTTGGGCCCCGGCCCGGGGAGCCGTGTGCGCTGTCCACAGTGGTGAACACTGATGAAGCTGTCTGGGCCAGCTAAGGGAAGATGAGGAAATGCCAAGATTTAAAAGCATCCGGAACTCATTTGCTTATTGTTCTTCTTTCACTTCCAGGCTATTTTGAGCTTCGGATCGATTGGCTGGCCCTCCTCCTTCCAGCGATCACTCCTCAAACACCCAGCATGCACCTGGCCTGCCAGTTAGGGGTCAGCTCCCCCACCCCAACCATCAGTCCCAGGACACCACCCGCAAGAAGAGGTGTTGGTCACGTGGACCAGGTGCCTTTGTGAGGAGTGAGAGTTTCCATCCAAAAGTCCCCAGAACCCTCCAAGGGAGGTATGCCTATGGGAGACTGAAACCTGGACAGGACAAGAAGCTTGTTCAGAGACAAGCAGCCTGATCATGCAATGCCAAAACTGGGACTCCATCCCAAATCTTCCCAATCCAAAGGTCAGGCTCCTGGACACCCGGCAAGATGGCTCCTCTGGGTCACCTGTCAAAGCCCCCTGCACACTGTGGGCTTTGTCCTTGTGGCGCTCTGGGTGACACAGTCAATGATCTCCAGGGCCTCAATCCAGTGAAGGAAGACCGCTCAGCTCTGTGTACCTAGCTGTTGCACCACGGTCTGAGTTGCTTTTTGGTTTTTTGTTTTTATTGTAAGGGTGATGTACAGAGGGGTTGCAATTACACGGGCAATGAGTACATTCCTTGTTGAACAGTGTTACCCCCTGCCTCGTTGAATCCCACTTTCCCTCCCTCCTGACTCCCTTTCTCCCAACATTGCAAAGTTCATTTCAACATAGTGTCTTGTGAGTACACTGTTGCATTGGTTTATCCTTTGTCCTTTGTCTCACCACTTTGTGATTTCCCTTCCCATCCCCAAACGATGGTGTCTGAGTTGTAAGGATGCTAACCCCATGGGACCCTGTGTGTGTTCTTCAAGTCAAGGTGGCTGAGTTGGTCTCACAGTCCCGGCTGGTGGCTAGAGAGATACAGGACAAATGAGGAGTTTGAGGAAATAGGAATAAGGACCTGCTCAGGGTCAGGAAAAGCCTGGAATATTCTGCTTAATGTCCTTTACTACTGGGCTTTATCCTATTCATGTTTCAACCATCCTTAAAAACTTAGTTTCGAGGGCTGGGAAGGTAGCTCAGTGGTAGAGTGCTTGCTTTGCATGCAATGAGGCCCTGGGTTTGATTCCTTAGTACCACATGAGCATAAAAAGCTGGAAATGGTACTGTGGCTCAAGTGGTAGGCCCAGGCCCCACGACCGACCAACAACAACAACAACAAAACTCAATTTTGAGCCAGGCGCTGGTGGCTCACACCTGTAATCCTAGCTACTCAGGAGGCTGAGATTTGAGATCTGAGGAAAACAGTTCAAAGCCAACTTGTGCAGACAAGTCCCCATGAGACTCTTATCTCTAATTAATCACTCAAAAACTGGAAGTGGAGATGTGGCTCAAAGTGGTAGAGCACTAGCCTTGAATAAAAAGACCTCAGGGACAATGCCCAGCTCTGAGTTCAAGTTTCAAGACAGGAAAAACAAAAACAAACAAAAACCACCTCAATTTCTTTTTTTGAATTTTTTTTAGTATAAAGGTGATAGAGGTGATAAGTCAGGTAAAGAGTATATTGCTTTTTGGACAATGTCACCCCTTCCCTCTCTCTCTTCCAGTTTAAAAACCTGATTACTATGGGCTGGGAAGGCGGCTCAGTGGTAGAGCACTTGCCTTGCAGGCCTGAGGCCCTGGGTTCAATTCCCCAGCACCACATAAGCAAAAAGAAAAAAGCCAGAAGTGGAGCTATGGCTCAAGTGGTAGAGCGCTAGCCTTGAGCTGAAGAGCTGAGGGACAGTGCCCAGGCCCAGAGTTCAGGCCCCACAACCGGACCCCCCCCCCAAAAAAAAACCTGACTACTAAACCCTGTGGAGTGGGCCTCACTGGCTGTCCCTCCTCTCATACACCCTGGACCCTCAGGCCACTTCACCCAGGCCCTCTGCATATCTCCACACCACAGCCTTCAGTGAAGCCAGGTGCTGCTAGCTTACATCTGTAATCCTAGCTACTCAGCAGGCTGATATCTGAGGATTGAGGCGCGAAGCCAGCTAGGGAAGACCAATCTAAGAGATTCTTACCTTCAATTAACCAGCAAAGAGCCAGGCTAATGGCATGGCTTGAGTGGTAGACAGCCAGCCATAAGTCTCTGAGTTAAAGTCCTGAGTTCAAGTTCTAATAGCAGAAAAAAATATTAGAGTCCTCAGTAAGGCTAAAGGCCTAGGGCCTGATTCAGGGTCAGCCTCTATACTAACAGTGGATGGGCTGGGGAGGGGTCAGCTGGGGGATAGGAACCTAGATGTTAGGGCATAAATTGCTCCGTGCCTCCATGGAAGAAATTGGAGACTAAAATGGAGCTTGTGAGTGGGAGGGAGGGCCAGGCAGAGACTCAGAAGTGAAGTCCACTGCTGGCAGCTGGCCCAGGGCTCCT
This sequence comes from Dipodomys ordii, assembly GCF_000151885.1. Lineage (NCBI taxonomy): Eukaryota > Metazoa > Chordata > Mammalia > Rodentia > Heteromyidae > Dipodomys > Dipodomys ordii. The sequence goes on from NW_012267301.1 coordinate 3,233,487, forward strand.
CTGCAGCTGATGCCAGCAGACAGTCCATTTGGGCCCTTAAGGTCACCAAACCTTGATGAGGTTCTGCTTATTAAATAGAGAGGTGCATAGAATAAATGGAGTCACTGCCTCTTATACTGGGGCAAGTAGGGACGGACAGACAGGTGAGACGCAGGGCATCTCCCCCCTCCCCCCAACACACACTGCTGACCTAGACCAGTCAGAATGGTGGCTGGGCTGGCCACACTTGCCTCCCTGTGTCCCTTGCTTGTCTCATCTCACCACAGGCAGAAAGGAGGTGCCTGTCCCCCTCAACACCTACACTTGCTAGGACCTCCTAGAGTCCATCAATGATTGACCCCTAATAACCACTACACTGGCAGGGCCTCTCGTGCCCAGAGCTTCACAGATAACTCCTTCTGAACCATTCAAGTAATCGAGTGAAGGCAGACAGACACACTGCTAAGTCCCTCTTACAGGTAAGGAAACTGGGTCACACAGAGGAAAGCAATGTGCTCAAGCTAGAAACATTGAAGTCGTCGCAGTAGAAACTAAGATCTTCTGGCTCTCTGAGGCACATTGAGCTGAGGAAAAAACCCAAACTGAACCTCCATTACTTGGCTGGGTGACCACTAGCTGGCCAGCAATGGCCCTGGGTCTCCATGTTTTCACTGACACTGTGGGCTGCCAGCTCATGAACAGTACCAGAATCAGCCAGGATGGACTGGGCCAGGCTGGGCCGTTTTTTTCTGTGTCTGATTCCACACCCACGGGGGGGGGGGGACCAGAAAACACTCACAATTTCATTAACCCCCAAGGTCTGCCAGGTTGCAGATTACTTACCCAGTAAGAACGATGTTCCTCTACTGTATGTCAAGGAAAATAATGCAAACAGGGGCTGGGAAGGTGGCTCAGTGGTAGAGCGCTTGCCTTGCAAGCCTGAGGCCCTGGGTTCGATTCCTCAGCACCACATAAGCAAAAGAAAAAAAAAGCCGGAAGTGGCGCTGTGGCTCAAGTGGTAGAGCGCTAGCCTTGAGCTGAAGAGCTGAGGGACAGCGCCCAGGCCCAGAGTTCAAGCCCCACGACCGGACCCAAAAAAAAAAAAGAAAAGAATATAAACAGTGCGTCCTTTATACATATAGCTTTGTCCTACTGGGTAGGCCAGGTTGGCCCCAAACTCCAGACCCTCCTGCCTCCATATATAGAGTTCTGAGATTATAGGCAGATGCATCACAGCCAATAAGCACTTCTTTTCTCAGAAAAAAAATATACATATATAGAGAGAGAGGTAGTGTGGACTCTATCAAACTAGTCATAGGTTTAGCTGATTCAGCTACTTGGAAATCAATGGTTTACTTGTTTAGAACATTGACTTTGGAATCAGAAAGATTTGAACTATTCAGGATCAAGACACTGAACTTCAGCTATTCAAGATCAAGACACTGAATTTCAGCCAGACTTCATGGTTCACAACTATAACCCTAGATACGTGAAAGGCTGAGATTGAGAAGATCTCAGTTCAAGACCAGCACAGGCAAGTTTGAGAGACCCTCATCTCACCCAATAAAAAGCTGAGCATGGTGGTGTGTCCCTGGCATCCCCAGCTAAGGCAAAAAGTAAAACCATACATTTAAGGAAAAAAAATGCAGCAGTGAAGGAAGGGAGAGGGAGGGAAAGGATATGGTCAGTGGGAAAACTTTTTTGCTTCCAGATTTTTGCTGGTTCCTTGGAGATATGAGTGCCTGGATTGGCCTTGAACCATAATATTCAGACCTCAGCCTCCTGAGTAGATAGGGTTATAGGAGTAGGTCACCAGTGCGTGGTGGTCTTGACTATTTTTGGAACCATGGGTCCCTCTACAATAGGGGTGGAAGACATCTGGCATGTGACCGTATGAGGGCCACATATCACTGTGTATACCACTGGACACACAAAGCTCCTCATTGGCTGCCCAAGGCCTGTCTGCTTGTATTGATCACTCTGTATGGTTGGTAATGATGTTATAAATATCCAAATGGCTGTTGCAAATATCCAAATGGCCTCTATCAATGTGGTAAAGCCTATTATCAACTCAGAATGCCTGTGAATGCCTTAAAAAAAAAATAAAGTGATGCCAGGCCCAGTAGCTCATGCCTATAATCCCATTACTCACGAGACAGAGATTGGAAGAGTTGCAGTTCTTAAGGCCAGTCAGGCAGGCAAAAAATGAGTAAGACTTTCTCTCTAAACATCCAGCCAGCCTAGCAGCATAAATCTATATCCCAGCCACCTGGGAGGAGGCTTGGTTAGGAGGATTGCTGTCCTAGGCCGGCCAAGACAAAAGCAAGACCTTAAGAAATAGCTAAACCAAAAAAAGAGCTGGAGGTGTGGCTCAAGTGGTAGAGCCCTCCTGCCTGCTCAGCTTGGACCTCATCTTCAGACCAGCTAGCCCAGGCTCTGTCCCCTGCCCCCCAGCACAGCTCAGGGTTCCACTGGGGGCAATGGGGAGGTCCCCAGGGGAGCATTTCCAGCTTCCCCGGGGGCCCTAGGGGCTCAGGGGAAGATGTGGGTCACTCAAGAGTGTCAGGAGGGTGGAGGGTGGGGGAAGTCTTGATGCTAATCCAGGAGCTTAGGGCTGCAAGAGGGCTAAGCCTCTGTCACACTGCACACGGGCTGTGTCAGGACAGGGTTATGGTGGCCTTCCAGCCAAAGGGGACCCTTCACCCCAGGGAGCGGGGAATGGGGAGAAGGGGTGCCGCATCACAGTCTCAAGTTTTTCCACACAGCCAGTTTCAACTACTGGTAAAGCCATCTCCAGCCCCAGACCCCTCCCTCCCCGAGCTGTAACCCCTCTGCCAGCCATGTCCCTGCTCTCCTCTCCAACTCTATGGTCTCTGCATCTTGTGAAGACTCAGAACAGACGCTCAAGTGGCCTAACACTCCACACGGACACTGTACCTCAATCTGGTCCCTCTCACAGTGCCTACAGTCATCTCTAAAATATATAAACTCCAACTTTGTCACTCTCTGTTCAGAACAACCTGAAAGACTGTCCTAGGGCACTTAAGAGGCCCCTCTTGGGCTGGGAAGGTGGCTCAGTGGCAGAGGGCTTGCCTTGCATGCATGAGGGCCTGGGTTCAATTCCTCAGCACCACATAAGCAGAAAAGGCCAGAAGTGGTGCTATGGCTCAATAGTAGAGCACTAGCCTTGAGCTGAAGAGCTGAGAGGGACAGCGCCCAGGCCCAGAGTTCAGGCCCCACGACTGACCAAAAAAAAAAAAAAAAGAGTCCTCTCTCAACTTTCTCAGACTCACCACACATGCCCCAGGCATTCTGGCATGCTCTTCACCGGAGCTCAGTAATTGGCTACTACCCCAGGGCCTTTGCACAAACCCTCTTCACCTGGCTGACTCCTTTCTGATGTTCAGATCAAATGTCACCCCTTCCAAGAAGTCCTTCCTGACCATTCACTCTGAGGCAGCCACTCCCCCGCCCCCCCCCGACTCCTTCGCACTCTCCATCTCATAATTATGCCTCCCTAGCCTGCATCACTGTTGAAAATGGCATTGTTCATTCTGTCCACACATGTGTTCTTTTCCCACTCCCACCAGAGTGGGGAATCCCTTGATTCTGTCTTGCTTTCCAGTTTCCTACTTGGCACACAGTAGGCCCTCTGTAGATATTACTGAGTAAGCTTATTCTGCGTAAGAAAAGGAGCTGTGCTTCTACTATGCATTGTGTCACCTGACCCCTCACGGGGCTTCATTCCCATTTTACAGGAGGAAAATGGAGGAGGGGTGGCGAGTTGAAGTGGCAGCACCCCACAAGACTGACATCCTGCTAGAACCTGGACAGGCAGAAGGGCACTGGCTGGTAAGGCAGCAGGGCTGGGCCCACACCTGAATGCAGAGTTGCATGCATGTCCTGGAAAGGGCCCTGGCTTCCTTCTCCTCCAGGGCCTTTCCTGGGTCTCTCATCTCCAGCTCCGGTTTCCAGAGCTGGGAGCAGCCTCTGCATGGGAAACTCCCCAGGGAGCCCTTCAAGCAGCGGGGTTGCCAGTGACCCTGTCTCTCTACTACCCTACCTCCAGCATAGATCCCTGCTTAGGGACTGTCTCTAGCCCACAGAGATCGGCCACCAGGCCTTGAAGCACAAAGTTACATCTCAGAGCAGAATCACTCAGCTCAGGGGAACAGCAACGCCTGGTTTGGGGATGAAGTTACTGGCTTCCAGAAGACCAGAGAGCTGGATGGGATGCTTGGGGAAGTGGGTTGTGATCCGCCTTCCCACAATCCCTTGTGACCTGAGAGCCCAGCATGCGAGGATCTTTAAGAAAACAAGAGGACGCTCTAACCAACTGACTTCCTTCTGTTTCCCACTGGTGATTGATCTTCAACCACTTCTCCTCTGGCAGGACACCATCTCCTCTGAGTCAAGGGCTCCACCTGGGAGGCAGAGGCTGCACCCAGGCTTGCCCACAGCACAGCTGTCTCCACCTGTTTGAGGAAGGGACAAGTGAGGGGAACCACCTGATGGGCTCTGAGGCTGGCATCACTGTCCTCTTACCCACCCAGCCCTGACATCGTCAACAAAGTTCTTCTGTGAGGCTTCACACAGAGACATATGGAAGACACCCATGGTGAAGTCACATTTCTCCCACACACAGAGGAAACAATGCTAGGCCAAGCTCACACCTGTTATCCTAGCTACTCAGGAAGCTGAGAACTGAGGATGGTGGTTCGAAGCCATCCTGAGCAGAGAGTAACCAACAAAAAGCTAGAAGTGGAGGGGTGGCTCAAGTGGCAGAGCACCAGCCTTGAGTGCAAAAGCCATTTGAGGGCATGAGTCCCTGAGTTCAAGCCCTAGTACTGGCACAAGAGAAAGGAGAAGCCAATGATTTCCTCCTTGCTGGGATGTCTTTGAAGCTGGCACTACCCGCTATAAAATAGACCCTGCACTAAAGAATAATTTAATGAATTGGTGAATTAGACCGCAAGTCTGTGTTCATTTTGGTTGCATGCTTCACCAGAATATTCTCACAGTAATCCACAGGTAGAAATTACTAGGATCCCACTTTGCCCATGGGAAAACTCCGGCAACCAAAGTTTATAGTCATGAGGTAAAAGTTAGCTGGGCACTGGTAGCTCACACCTATAATCTTAGTTACTCAGGAAGCTGAAAGCTGAGAATAAAGGGTAAAGCCAACTCAGGCAGAAAAATCCAAGAAATTCCATCTCAAAAACAACCGGCAAAAAGAAAGGCTGGAACCCAGATGCCAATCAGTTGTTCACACATGTAATCCTAGCTACTCAGGAGGCTGAAATCTGAGGATCAAAGTTCAGGCAGAAAAGTCTGTGGCACTCTTATCTCCAGTTAACTACCCCAAATTCCAGAAGCTGTGACTCAAGTGGTAGAATGCTAGCCTTGATCAAAATAGTTCAGAGTCAGCATGCAGGCCCTGAATTCAAGCCCCAGGACCTAGAAGAAAAGGCTGGAGGAATGGCTCATGGTAAAGCACCAGCTGTAAGTAAGTAATCCAAATGAAAATGTGAGGCTCTGATTTCAAGCCCCAACACCAGCAAGAAAAAAAGATAAATTAAATTAAATAATAAGATTTAAAAAAACAAGCCAGGAACAGGTGGCTCATGCCTATAATCCTAACTAAGCAGGAGGCTGAGAGCTGAGCATTGCAGTTCAAAGGCATATTGGGCAGGAAAGTCCATGAGATTCTTATCTCCAATTAACTAACAAAAAACCAGAAGTGGCACTGTGGCTCAAAGTGGTAGAACACTCACCTTGGACTGCAGAACTCAGGGACAGCACCCAGGCCCAGAGTTCAAGCCCCATGACTGACAAAAAAAAGCAAAAGTAGTCCAGCCAGATTTCATATTCCAGCTCCCTGTGTTAGCATCTGTATAAAATTCCTCCCCTCAGGAGTGATGTTTTTTTATGATCCCAAGAGGCCTGAGAAATCATCAATACTTAATGAGACAGACACATGTGTTTCTCATATGTGCTTGTCGGTGGCATGTCTGCCTATATTGATCATTTTGTATGGCCTGTAATGATGTTATAAATATCCAAATGGCCTGCAGCAGAGAAAATGTTCCCCACCTTTGCAATGAAAAAGAATTTGAACCCTGTTTCCATACGGGTTCTCTCCTTCCTCCGCCACACCTTATGCCCCAAAGTGAAAGGAATCCAATCCAGGGAATCCAACCCCATCTTGCCCCTTGAGAGCTGCCCTGTGGAAAGGGAGTAAGGACTCCACAGGTCATAGTCTCCCATGGGGGGAGCCTAGAAGAACCTGGTTACTGAGCGGGATGGCTATAAATCTGTTTGCCAGTTCCCATTTTACAACCTCATGTCCTATGCGGCCCACCCTCTACTCCAAACAACATGTCTCCACGCCGCCAGCCTGCTCAGGCTCCTGAGGCTGGTCACGATGTTCTCCGCAAAGTGTCAACACCCTCTCCTCCAAGGCTTCTCCAGGGGGCAGAGCATCACTTCCCAATGGGGGTGCCTTAGATGCGGCCAGGGATGTATGGTATGTGCCCTCGGGGTCCCTGGATTAAGCAACAGCACCTTCGCTTATGTTCAGTGAGCAAGTCAAGTTTTTATAGCTTTCTCTTCTCTCTCTCTCTCTCTCTATATATATATATATATATACATAAAACAACCATAAGGCACCAGGATATGGTACTCATTATCGCAGATCATAAAACATTATAGAAAGTAGGGAGAAGTGCCGCTGGATACCAGGCCATGGGTCTTCACGCCACACTCTGTTTCATAGAGAGGGAACAAGGTATCCTATGAGAGACTCTCCTCAGTGTTAATATTCTCCACCACCCATTCAGTAGACATTGACTTTTGTTCCAAAAGACCAGGCCTCTCCAAACCAGGAAAGCACGGCGTCACAGCCCCAGGGGGCACAGACAGGAATGGTGGGCTCCCCAGCCTCTCTCTAAGTAAGCCTGCAGGCCTCCAGGCAGGGGTATCTCCAGAAATACACAGACCTTATAGGGTCTTTCAGCTACCCAAGACAAGGAAGTCAAGCAAAAGAAAAAACAGAAAAACAAAACAAAGAGAATCCAAGGGATTTGTGGTTTTGTTTATTTTGAGGCAAGATGGAGCTATGTATGCAAGGCTGGCCTCCAACTCGCAATCCTCCTGCCTGAACTTCCAGAGTTCTGGATGATAGGCATGTATCACCATACTCAGTATGATTATTCTTAAGGAGGGACTCCATATTCCCCCAGGTTGGTCTCTAGCCACATGTTGCAGTCTTTCTGGGAAGTCTTTAAACATCTGTGTGCTGGGCCCTCCCATAGATGTCCTGATGCCATTTTGGGGAAGAGCCAGGTTCCCAAGAGGTGAAATAACTATGGGTCTCCTCTCTCCAAGTCCCCAGGGCCCACAGTCAGTAATATTTTACCCCCACCATGGACAGTCCCCACTGTGCAGCTGGTCTCTTGAGATTCCCCCTTCCCCAAGCAGAAGGTAATGCCCTCACAATGGAGGGGGGCAGGGGGAGGGAAGGAGATGTCTGGAAGGGAGGGATGTCACTCACTTTCCCCCTTATTTCATTAGAACTGCAAACTCGGGCATGCACTCTAAGCCTGAGCAACCTCTTTCACTTGCTCTTTGTGTTGTCATTTAAGCAGCAGAGGCCTCCAGAAAGCAGCTGCAGACTAGCTTGCTCTGGATTGAGCTGGTTTGGGGCTGATGCAGCAGGGATGGAAGGCAGCAAGGACTGGGAGTTAGGATCCAGCTAATGGCAGCTGCTAATGGCAGAGCTTTGCCATCAACAACTCTACCCAGAAGGTACAATTATCATCTCTGTTTACAGATGAGGAAACTGAGGCTCAGAGGTATTGGGTAACTTGGCCAAGAGGATCCAACTAGGAAGTGGAAGAGCCAGGAGGTAAACAGGCAGTCTGAGGGTGGACAAATCCTTAGCAATGATTTGAGCACCGTACTCCCTTCCTTTATCTTCCAGAAGATCTGGGAGAGGCGTCATTGAGCCCTACAAAGACAGACACACTTCACCTTTGTAGGTGTCAGTGAGGGACTGCGTGTGTGAGGCATTTCCTGAACTAGAGAGGTGCTGCTTTGGGGGATCCCTTCCAGATGCCTGGTCCCTGCATCAGCAGTTAAGAAGCACTGCATCAAAAGCACAGCCAAGCTGCATGGAGTTGAAGCTTGCTCTCCAAGTATGTGATCTGGAGCATGTGAGTTGACATTTGTGTACAAGTGTCATTCCTATAAACCAAGAATAACAGTAGGAAACCACTCTATACGGTTGTTTTGTAGATTAAGTGAGGATATAAACAAAGCAGTTAGAAATGTGCCTGACACATAAAAAGTCTCATTTAAGTGCCTGCTGCTATTTTAAGCATAACAAAACGATTTCATATTTATTACTTCACTCACTCTTCCTAACAGCCCTGCTTAAGTTCCTAGGCCTGGATGGCTTGTCCCTTGCAGATGAGAGCATGAGCTTCCCCAAGGAAAATGGCATCCCCAAGCCCATCCTCCAAGCAATAGAAGTCTCTGAATGCTCAAGCCACTTCCCAAGCAAGTCTCTGTCTTGCATTTTGTCTCTCTTTTGGGCCCTTCGGTCATTTTTCTACTGATTCACGTCAGAGCTGGGGGGGGAAAAGACATGAATGGCTACTATGCAACAAACACACATCAGTTTCAACAGTCTTGCCTGTGGCAGACATTACTAATCAATCACAGGCCTCTTTCTGGCTAAGCCATAGCACAGCTTTGATCTCTCCAACAGGTAATTGATTGCCCACAGATGACCAGACCCAATGTCTCCACTGTATAGCTACCCAAACTCAGGTTATTCTAAATCTAGTTACAACCAGGAGATGGAAAGCTCATAGGCCAACCTATGTCTCCCTACACATGTCAACCTTCCTGACAGATCTCATAAGTTATAAATGTCCCTGTGGACAAAACACGACCATAGCAGCATCCATCTTTCCCTATGTCCAGCAAGCTATCACACAGAGGTCTCGCTCAGTGCAGCTTCGCAGGCTCACTGTCATCACTACCAAATTACCAGCAGATCTTCTCAGCATCCTACATCAGCAGGTCTCCTCTGCGTGACTGAGGACACTGACAGAATGTGTGGGAAGTGATGTGTTACTAATCACAGTTGAAATCCTTCCTCAGCTGCAGAATGGTTTGATATTTCATACAGAAAGAAGTGAGCCTGAAAGGGTTCAAACCGTGGCTCCTACCCTTGGGTGTCTTCCTGTGAAGAAGGGCATCAGCTGCGGGCACACTGAGCCAGGCATGGCCCAAGCCATGGACAGCTAACCTCACAAAGGAGGGGAAAAGATAGCAGATCATGCTATTCTCTGGCCCTAGTTAGTGACAACCTAGGTTGAGATGCTACCAGTACTCCCAACCCCAGCCCCAGCCCCAGCCCCAGCCAAGATACATCTGGGACATTCATGTGGCACCCTCAAGAGATTAGAAAGGAGTGGTCTTGCCTTTGTGCATGAAAGGGTGCTGAGATCTTAGGGAGGCTGACTCAAAGGCAAGACCAACTGCAAAGCAGGCTCTTTGTAAACACTTGGTGCCACAGATGAAGGAGGGCACAGAATTCTTCCTAATGATGGAAATTTATGAGCTGCTTGATTCCACCATTGGAGTGGAAGGGCAGCATATATTATGTGCTTACCAAGTGCAGGGCACTGGAGTGACTCATTGGATTTTCTCAGCTGCTGAGAAGAAGAAATTACTAGAAACCAAGGCTCAGAGAGGCCTCAAGACCATCTACAGGATGAATGATGGAAGCATGACTCCAAACCAATATGGCTGCTACAAAGGCCATTCTGTCCAGCTCTTCATTTCTTTCCTATGCTGCGTCTAAGACTAGTAGAGCTTTTACCTGAGAACATCTGGGCCCAAGCCTGCATCAGGTGAAGATTGAAGGGTTAAAGGGAGGTGGTCACAAAAGAAGAGGCCTGCCTGGGACTTGGGATTCCTGCAGTCCTCAGTAAGGCTACCTTCTGGATTGTGAAGCCCTAGCTATCATATGGAGAAGCTTCTTGTCAGTAGGGGCCCAGGCCACCGGAAGAGAGTCTACAAAGAGCCATCGTTTAGATGCTAACTGTATCAGACACGCCCCTTGTGCTGCACAGAGTACAATAGTGCTACAAAGATGGAGTCTCCCGATCCGATCAGGTGAGGGAGGCCCAGCGAACCTAGCAATTTGAAGAAAGAGAAGACCTAGCTACTTAGAAGGCTGAGATCTGAGGATCATAGTGCAAAGTCAGAAGTAGAGTTATGGCTCAAGTGATAGAGCACTAGCTTTAGGCAAAAAAAAGCTAAGGTACAGTACATAGGCCCTGAGATCAAGCCCCAGTACTGGCAATATATATATATATATAGAGAGAGAGAGACAGAGAGACAGAGAGACAGAGAGACAAAGAGACAAAGAGACAGAGAGAGACAGACAGAGAGAGAGACAGAGAGAGAGGCTAATGGTGGTAATTAAGCATGACATTATAATATATTTAATACTACTGAAAAATATCTAAGAGGGTAAATCTTGTATTCTGTATTTTTTTTTCCATAATAAAGCACCAACTGAAAAAAATACAGAAGAAAAGTGAAACAGTAAGCAAGATGCAGGTGCCGGGCCCAGGTCTAGAACTGAGGGGTGCTCTGGGTACCAGCAGTAGGAGGCAGCCAAGGAACTAATGTTAACAGACTGTCCTGGAGAGTCATGTTAAAGAAACAAAAGGCCAAGCCAGGCAGTGGTGGTTCATGCCTGTAAACCTAGCTACTCAGGAGGGTGAGATCTGAGGATCGAGGTTCAAAGCCAGCATGGGCAGGAAAATCCATGAAACTCTTATCTCCAATGAACCACCAGAAAACTGGAAGTGGCGCTGTGGCTCAAGTAGTAGAGCTCTCACCATGAGCTGAAGAGCTGAGGAACAGCGCCCAGGCCCAGAGTTCAAGCCCCACAACCGACCGAGAGAGAGAGAGAGAGAGAGAGAGAGAGAGAGAGAGAAGAGAAAAATTCCACAGCCTCAGCTGAGTTCTAATAGAGCAAAATAAGGCAGATGGGCTGGATAGATACACAACTAATCTCTTTGGTGGCTGTATGTACCATAGGAGAGTAAATAATTAGCCCCTGGGGTGCTGAGTGTGGCTGGAGGGGGACAGATGTGTCACTGGCTGAGAATGGTCTAAGTGGGCCAGTGGTCTCTCTTGGAACCCAGGACTGCTGGCCCCGCTCCTGGGTCCCCTGCCTTAGGTGCCCTGGCCTTCTGTCACTCTGCAGGCTTAGGACCACTGGCTGGGCAACTCACTGGCTGCCCTTTCTTTCCTTCCTCCCATGAGCCCCCCCCACCTCTGTCCCAGTGGATACTTGGCAGCCCCCCAGAGGCCCGCTGGGAGTCAGGAGGGAATGCTAAACATCTGACCATAGCCCAGCCCAGCACTGTGAGTTCACATTAGGGCACCTGCTAATGTGCAGAACCCTAGGGCCAGCAGCCTTATGATTGGCTGGCAGAGCAAAGCACCCAGACATCCCCAGTACCAGGGCCACATGACCCCAAATCCTAGCTATAAATAGAGGAGAACCTGTCAGCCCCTCTGCCCACACCAGCTCCCCACCTTCTTGGCCAAGAATAAAAGGGCGTCTTGAAACAGTGTAGAGGCCTAGCTCCCAAGCTCAGCTGCTCTGGGCCCTAGACTTCTGCTGAGCTCTGGGAAAATACTCCATTCTCTACAATTCTAGGGATCTGTCAGCTGCGCAGGCCCTGCTCAGCCTACTGTTTTGCTTCTTCCCCTCATAACTAACCTACTTCTAGCCCCTAGATTTCTGAGTCATTTGGACCTCACTTTCATAGGCAGTCACCACCAAAGCATTCATTAGAAGCCCAGTGCTTGGGGAGATAGGGTATATATATATATATGTGTACATATGTTCCTGGATTGGAGATGTTGGTCTTTGCTAAATAATAATAGTAGTCATAATAATAATATAGCTTTTTTTTCTTTTTGCCAGTAATAGGGCTTGAACTCAGGGCCTCAAGTTAGCTTGATCAACCTGCTTGCTCACAGATGGCACTCTACCACTTGAGTCACACCTCCAGTTCAGCATTTTGCTGTTTAACTGAAGATGGAATCTCCTTGACTTTTCTGCCCTGGCTGACTTCAAACCTGGATTCTCCCAGTCTTAATCTGCTGCATAATCAGGATTACAGGTGTGAGCCATAAGCACATAGACAATCATAGCTTCTCAAGGTCATATAGTAAATGATCAGCCAAGCTGCTAAGTTCCAATTTCAGCCTACATAGAGACATAATGCTTTTGCTTGTTATATGTTAATGGCCCAGAGTTGTTTTTTATTTCTCTCTTCTTTTAATTTTCCTCTTTCCCCTTATCAGGCTTAGCCCACGACCATCTCTACCAAGAAGCCACTCCAGGCTTATTTAATTTAGTTCATAGCTGGCCCAAACCCCACTCACTTGCCCTACCAACACACACACACACACACACACACACACACCCTTTAAAGAATGGCATTAATGATTATTTTCCTTTATTTAGGAACAGCAAATAGAATCTATCTCATAGATCAAGTCCTACCAATTAGTATATGTCCAGTCTAGCAGGAGCATGCAGTTATGTATTGGCAATGTCTGCATAGGTCAGGGGATGTACTCATACAGGACTGTCTGTCCTCTGCATTAGTTTTTCTTGTTGTTTTGTCTTGTTTCTTGGGGAGGAAAAGTGCTGGGATCCTTGCACATACTAGGTACGTGTGTGTGTGTGTGTGTGTGTGTGTATGCATGCACATGCATGCATGCATGCATGCATGCCAGGCTTGAATTCAGGGTGTGGGCACTGACCCTTAGCTTTTTTGTTCAAGTTTGGTGCTCTATCACTTGAGCCACAAATCCATGTCTAGCTTTTCTCCTTCCCAAGCTGCTTTGAACCACAGTCCTCAGATCTCAGCCTCCTGAGTAGCTAAGATTATAGGTGTGAGCCACCAGCATCCAGCTCAACTTTTGGGTTGTGAGACAAGATACCCCTATGTAGCCTAGAAAACTCTCATTCTTCCTATCTTGTCTCCCAAGTGTTGAGATTACAGGCATGTACAACCACAGTGGGTCCTGACTTGAAGAATTTATCTTCCACTTGCTCTTGCTGCCTCCAAGACTAAATTCCTTCAAATAAATACAGCTCAGTCAGCTAGAACTGTGAGAGTGGGGATGGCCCTGCCCATTACCCACTGGGAAGCATGGAGGCAGGGAGACAACTTAGCGGGGACAATGATCCCCCCCACATTCTTAAGGGATTGTGACCCACAAAGAACTCTGACAAAATCACCTCCACTCATCTGAACAATGAGCCACAGAGACAGACAGGCATTCTGTCTCCTTCCCACAGGAGGAAACTGAGGCATGTGGAGTTAAGTGACTGTCCCAAGGTTACTTGACAAACCTAAGCCTGAACCCAAAGCACAGAATGGCCATCATCTGGAACCAACAGGAAGCATCGAGTTGGGTGTCATAAAGGACAAAGGACAACCAACCTATCAGGTGACCACCCCTCGTGGTTTCTCTAACCTCCCCTGGCAGAAAACTATCTATTATTCTAGGCGGGTGGGTGGCTGATTCCAGCCAGGGCGGGTCTGGCCATGTGGAAAGTTCTTAGCTCACACCAGAACCTCTCCTCTCACCCTCTCCTCACAAGAGCACCTCCCTCACCCTCGAGGATCAACAGACAGAAATCATGCCCTCCTTGGAAACCTGTATCCACTGGGTTGTACACATCTGTACACTTCTTCCACTTGGACGAAGGCCTGCTTGAGAGGCACAGTTTGCCCTTTATTCGTGTTCCCCAAAGTGAAGCTGCTTGCGCTCTGGTGACAGAATCATCCCCTCCCTAGTTCGAAGCCCCAGACTTCTATTAATGTCGCCTAATGTTACAAATAGCAACACTTGAGAGACTTGACACGCTTCACATGCCCCTCACACCTAGCCTTCGCACACAGAATCACTCCTCTGCCAAAGGTCTATCAACCCCGGAAAAGAAAAATAACACATCATGGAAGTAAGAAGGGTCTTAGAGATCCTAGTTCAAACTCTCACTGTATAGATAAGGAAAGGACAGCTGGGAAAAGAGAAGGCCCTGTCTCAGGCTCACAGGCAAGACAGTGGAGAGCCAAAGCACAAGGAGCATCTTCCTTCAAGTCTAAAACTCTGCTAGGTAATGTTTGACTTGAAAGCCTACACCTGATTCAAGGTCAAGAGAGCCAAGGATGGGTCACTTGAGGACTGGTGGCCAGTTAGAAGAATATAAACCTCACAGGCCTGGGCCTCAGACATGCCTGCATGGCTCATGGTGCATTAAAAGCTGGGCTTTGGTGTGTGGGCTCCTGCTGCTCTATCCTTACGTTGCCCAGCTCTCCCATACATGCCCCTAAATTCTGCACTGAAAACAGGCTTGGCATGCATGCTCCTAGGAGTTCAGCCCAGGTTCCTGTCCTTCCACCCTGCCAGGGATGAAAGCCCTTTCACCTAGATGGCTCAGCTGCTGTGGGTGGGGGCAATGCTGGCTACAAACACAGAGGGTGTTAGGAAACACCACCGGGAGACCAAGGGATGTGGCCCAGCCAAGCCCCTGGAAAGGCTCTTCCTCCTCCTTCACCACACATTACAAGAAAGCAGCAAGAGCCCTGGTCCACCCAGGACAGAGAACCCAGGACCCGAGTGCCCACATTGTTTCTCAGGACCCTTCTCGCTTCCTCCCCTACACAGCTCTTCTTTCCTCTGTGCTCCTTCAAGTGTTCTTCCCTGCCAAAAGGGCTCAAAAGTCACTCCTAGAACAAGTTCTTCCTGCGGCTCTTTATCCTCTACCTGTTCGTGCTTCCTTCATCATTACACCACAGCGTGGATGGCACCTCGTCCTCAGCGTCTGCCATATAGCCCCCTGCCGGTGGCTCACTTCTGTAATCCTACTCAGGAGGCTGAATTCAAAGCCAGCCGCGGCAGAAAAATCTGTGAGACTGATCTCCACTTAGCCAGCCAAAAGCCAGAAGTGGGGACGTGACTCAAGGTGTAGAGCTCTAGCTCTAGCTTCAAGCAAAAAATAAGTGAGAGCCAAGTCGCCGAGTTCAAGCCCCAGTAAGTGAATAATGGAAAATAATAAAACAAAAACCTCTCAAAGGCACAAATGTGGCAGTAGTGTCTGAGATGGGTATCAAAACTTGACCTTGAGGACAACAAAGGTAGCCCCCCACACACACACATGTTGCTTTCCAGTCACTGAGAACATGCCAGGCATAGAACATGCGTTCATGTTCATTCAGCACTTCCTAGGGGCTGCACTCAGATTTGGAGCCTAGCTGGCATCAGATAGACCCATCCTGTCCTGAGAAGTCTGTGCTTTATCTGAAGACACGATGCAAACCCAGGAAGACCTTCTACAGAGGGGCAGGGGAGGCCTGGCTTCTTCACATGGTCTCCTTCAGAAACTACATTTTGTTGGGAGAAACTGTTGTCTGGGGCACCCACTCCCCTAAAAATTGGCTTAAGGTTAAAATTCCCTGGCAAACGCAGGAGGTAGACCCAGGTTATCACCCTGGAGGAATATTTCTGGAACCTTCTGGCTAATTCCTCCCCACTGAATCCTGGAAACTGAAGGAGGGATGTTTCATGATCAAACAGTCTGTCAAACTTCTCATTTTTTCTTAACAAGGAAAGCTCAGGTACAAGATTTTATCTGGGCTGTATATCACCTATAAATAATAACAACTGCAAATTTTTTAAAAGAAAATTATCTAGGGACGGGGGGGGGGGGAATCTTCCCCCTGGGGTCAACCACTGCAGCCAGACAGTAACAGATGACAATCCTCTGTCCTGGAACAGGAAGGAAGAAGGAAGACCTGTAGGAGGGACAGGTCCTACTCTGTGAGATCTCACAAAGCTGAGATTGAGGCCATAGGAGAGGAGGAGATTATGGCTTGTGTAGCCTAAGGCAGCCCTTGTGACAGAGGTGCCCAAAGATGGTCACAGCAGCATTGTGAGACAGTGACAGACTCTGTGACAGGATGTGTGCGGGAAGGCAGGGAAGGCAGCACTCCCGGGGCAGTCTCCAGGACACAATCTTGAATGAGCATTGGAGAGCCTGAGAGCCTGCCTCCCGCTCTGGGCCCCTCTGGACACGGGAGGCAGAAAGCCAAGTCAGGGCAACTCATCCATCTCATTCTTCTTGCCAAGTTACAGGTTAGGGGGCAAAAGACAGACAGACAAAAGCCTTCTGGCCTGGAACCCAGCCCTCCGTCCCTCTTGATTCACGGGGCCACCTCTTATCTGTGTCCCATACAAACAAGAAGACCAGCTGATAGCTGCCTGCCTGTGTGTGTGTGTGTGAGAGAGAGAGAGACAGAGCTTTCAAAACAAGCCTTCAAATTCCCTACTTCCCAGTGTTTCCGTCTTGGGAAGCTAGAAGCCCTGGGAGGAGGACAGCCCATGTGGTTCTCAAGGGGAGAGAGGACCAAAGAAGGCAAGAAGTTAAGATGGAGGGGGAGGGAACACGGCCCCACGGCTTCCCAGAGACCCAGGCTGTAAAAGGAGAGAAGAGGCCTCTGATCCACGGGACAAAAAGCAGCCACTTAACTCTTCCCTCCCAGCCCAGCAGCCCAGCGTGGGTGGACCGAGGAATTTCCCAACACATTCTGGGCTCAGAGCCAGCAGCCCCCTCCCACTCTAGGCTGCCACAACCAGCCAGGTCTTACTACACAGGGGCAGCCACTGGTGGTGGGGTGGGAGAGGGAGCTTTTGGGAGGCAAATGGGGTGTTGGAGGCAGCCTAGGAGACAGGGAATGCAGGCTATCAGGACCCATGTTTCTGAACCTCTCTCTGAAAAGCAGTCAGACTCCACCATGTGTGAAAGCCAGCAGGCCCAGCACCCCACCATGCATGTGTGTATGTGTTTCAGATAGCTGAGAAAATTACTCTAAAGCCAGAAGTGCTCAATAAAGAGAACTTGAAATAAGCCACGCAAGTGCCCCTAGTAACTGAGAAGACCTGGTGGCGGGCAGGCAGCTCCGAGGAGTGTGTGCGCACATGTGTGCTTAGTGCCAGCCCCCCACATGACCTTGTCCAGTCCACCGCCACTACACTGCCAAAAGAAGAGGTAGCCAGCTATTTCCCCCATCAACTCAGAACTACCCACTCTATCCTGTTGGAATTGTCTGAAGCCTCAGAGCAAGCTAAGGGTAGTGGAAGATTCGAACCCAGGATGACACTGATGCTTCAGCCCCTCCGTTACTCAAAATGAAGCCTTGGGTGAGCCACACCCCTGAAGGTATTCATGGTAACCTTTCCACAGCTACCAGCAGCAGCCCACCCACCTCTTCCTAAGCTAGCACCTACCTCACCCACAATCCTAAGATTTCCTGGGGTCAACAGATGCCCACCACATGAGGTATCACTCCCAAAAGTGTTCACCTTGGCTTTATGGTTTAACTCAAGAGCTTGGGAAGCTAAATATCCTGAAATAGTCCCATACAATGAAAAATGGCCCAGAGAAGAAAAGGAATTTTCTTGTGGTCACACTGCAGGCAGATAACAGAACAGAACATATAACATACAACAGAACAGAACAGAACAGAGATGAGGCTAAGTGCTTTCTACGCCTAGTGCAGTACTCCTTCATCATCTTCTCCACCTACATTCTGATACTTTTTCTGATGCTTATTAAAAAGGGCCCAAAAGAATCATGCCATGAGGAAGATAAGAAGGATGGGAGAAGGGGGAGTTAGAGGTAAAACAGCAAAGAAAGCAGGTGGTGGGAAGGAGGGGGAGTTGTCTGTGCCGATGAGAACCACCAGGGGGCAGCACTGGCCTCAGACAGCTTGGTTGTGTTGGAAGACCATAGAGAGGCCAGAGAGGGGAGATGGAAGGATTATATTAAATACTGATTTCTGTCTCTCTTGATCTACTTTCCTTATATACAGTCAACTTCACTGAATACCATACCTCCCTCCAGTGTTTCTTGGGAGGGAGGTATGGGGAGAAGGGGGAGAGGGTAAAGTGGAAAAGACCTCAGGATGGCTGCAGATAAGAAAAATCAGAGAGGAAGTGGTGCTGTAGCTCAAGTGGTAGAGTGCTCACCTTGAGCTGAGAGCTGAGGGACAGTGCCCAGACCCAGAGTTCAAGCCCCATGACTGACAAAAGAAAAAAAAAAAAGAAATGAAAAGCCAGAGATTCAGAGCCCCCATGTTTCTTATAGCAAAGAAAGTGGAGTGGTTGCCACTAGCTGAAGTCATTAACACAGGCATGCCAGCTGCCCACTCAGCACCCTTCCTAGAGCTCCCAGAAACTGTTTCTTCAAGTGCCACCCAACTGGGAGGATGGCCTGAAGTCTTTCAGAAGATTCTGGGGCCCATCCATGTCCGGGGTAAAACTGTGGCAGTTGATTAGTTCTGCCTGCCACCGGTGCTGAAAGCATGTTTGAGCCACTGTGCCATCATCCCTGCCCTTTACCCCATCCATGAAGCCACTGACAGCTTTACTATGCTTTCAAAGCAGGCAAGACTCAGAAGACTGGGTCCCTCTGAAAGGAAGGAAATTGAAGGGAAATGGTACAAGGTCTCAATTGTCTCTATTAAAGATGGGGGGAGCAAAAACTTGGGGATCCCTCTTTCCTCCCATGACTCTGAAGTGCATGCTCAGAACTGTAATAAATCTGAGAAGCGTTGAGAATTCATCTCTAGGGACACTGCCCCACCACCCTATACCCCTTCCACACACTGCCAAGGGAGGGAGGCAATTGTATCTATACCTGTCAGTGCCTGTCGCAGCCCTCCCTCCTCTCAGAAGGTGGGGACACGTCACTAAGCGGAGTCCCAGGTAAGCCCATCTAGACTTGGCTAAGTCTAAACAGGGGTAGAGCCTAGCCACCAAGCACCTAGCTCCCAAACCAGCCAAACCTTGTCTCTATTACTCCCCTGCAAGGGTCCTGGAGAATGCCAGCTATTCCCTGAGAAGGCCAACAGGACCATCCTGCAAATATCATGTCTGTGGTCAAGGCCAGGGACAGAGGCAGAGGAGGGGCTGATCTCCTGCTCCATCGCCAGATCTCATCAGGGCAGAGACCTCTGTCATGTTCATCCCTGAACACGGGTCCAGAGGAGCCCACCTTTTAAGACGTGTGGCCTGCATGCTGAATGAACCAATGAAAGAATGTAAAAGCTGGGAGTCAGAAATCATGCCAACCTCTCTCTACTTTCCCTCCAATGCCTGAACAGGTTAACTGAGGCCAGGAAAGCAGAAGTAGCCAGAACCTATATGCCAGGACCCTGGGAAATGGTCTCACCAGCCCCAATTATAGGTAAGGAATTGCCTTGTGTACATATAGCAAGCAGCATCCAGGACAGACCCTGAGGCTGAGGGCCAGAGCTCCACCAGGTTCTCTGTCTGGTGAGTGCCTGGACTTCCACCTAGGGCCCAGATGCCATGTCATCATGGCCTTTCAGGTTAACACTGAGAAGGGGACTAGGAAAAGCACACTGGCTGATTGTATTCAAGGCTAAAATGCAACAAGATGGGGTATGCAGCCTACCACAGAGCCTGGTGCCAAAAAGCAGGCAGGGATAGCAGCTCACCAGTTCTTAGAAGGGTCGTATCCATCCTCCCCACCCCTGCCTCATCCCAGGCTGGGCAATCAGGGCTCATACTCAGTGTCCAAACCCCAAGGCCTCTCCCTGTTCCTCTAAGGCTGTCTCTTACACACCCTCCAGGTCCAGCTAAGACCATCCTCCAGTCATCTTGGTCCTCCCTGGGCTCTGCCTCCCACCACCATACTTGCTAGATTCAGGATGTACCCACTGTGCAATTGTACACTGATACTCAGTTATTGTCTGTCTCCATCACCCTACCCCTCTCCCAGAAAGCCCAGATGCTGCTTGTCTGTTCACTCCAAGCTGGGAAATGATGACCACTCAAAAACTGTCTCACCAAGAAGGAAATAGGTCCACCGGGGAGACAAAATACACTGAAGACCAGGAGTGAGTGGTCCCTACAGTAGGGGCCAACATAAACTCAAATGCGCAGAGAGAGCACTCCAGATTGCAGCAGCTGGGAAGAAGGAATCAGGGAGGGTTTTCCGAAAGAGAGGTCAGGCTTTGAAGGGTGACTGAGTTCAGCACTTATGTGAAGAGGGTAGAACCTCACAAAGTAAAATGGAGTTGCTTTTTATGGGAGAACAGCCAGACAGGGACTAAGCTGAAACACAACCTCCAGGACTAGAGTCTACCTTCTCCCATCCCTGCCCACCAGCCAGCAGGGGCCAGAGGTATCTTCTCTCCTATGGGTGGCAATGGCCAAGGAAGGTCTGCTGGCAGGGTCACACACCCCGGCACAGAGGCCAACTGGAAGCCAGGAGCAGCTGGCTGCCTCACTCAGTCTTGGAAACGTTGGTGCATAGGTGTCCTCGGCTGCACAAGCCACCACCACCGTGATCCCACAGTGATCCACAGTGATCCCACAGTGATCCACAGTGATCCCACAGTGGTATACAGTCAGCCTATGTGGTCACCCCAAGTCCCAAGGTATAAGCGAGAAATGCCAAGTCTGGACACAGCTGGCACAGTGGCAAGACAAAATCAGCGGCAGGATGACGTCTTCCATCCTGCTCCAATACCAGCACAACCAGAGTCATTGCCTGCACCCCAGACATTCTCATATCTGCCCACTGACAAAAGGGCGCTGTCACACTGAACACCAGTACCACCAACCCCACCGCCACACAAGCACCCCAGTTATCAGTCACAGTAATGTCAGCCACAGCCCTCACTCAAGTACCTCCATACCAGAGACAGGGGCTTCCAAGAAAAAACTGAAAGAAGCCGTGGTAGTGGCCTGATCCAACAAGCTCACAGGCATGCACAGAGCAATGGCCAGGTGAGCTCATGGGGTAAGGTGGTCTTCTCCACATCAACAAGAGAGCTCCAGAGGAAGCCAGCCTATGAAGCCTGGCAGAGAAGCCCAAGAAGCATTCAGGCTACTGTGATGGCCAGATAAATCTGTTCTATCACATACCAAGAAGGGAGTCTGGCTGCATTGTTAGCAAGCCACAACACCTAACACATTACAGTACCATTTCACCTACACCTACCACCAATATGCCATCAGCATCCTATCCCTGCCATACACCAAAGCAATACATGATGCACAACCATCAACCCAACAATCTCACAGCACAAATCCTCAGTGACCCAGAAACTAGCATGGCTCCTGGAGCTGCTTGTATACAGTACATGAGACAGCCTTTCCTGGACTGGGAGGTACCTTGACTGGTGACATACACACACACACACACACACACACACACACACACGGTGTAGGCCATCACTGTCATACTGTCATTAACCAGCCAGGTTCTCTTTTCTAACAATTCTAACAGTTCTGCCATCATGTCTGTACTGGGTCCACTGGGACATCATGGCAACTACAGGAGCAGCACCCTACATGCGTGTACATGAGGCCCACACACAGGCTGGAGGCGTCCCTTGTACATTTCCTTTCCCGATCCCCATAAACCAGCCATCCAATGCCTTGAACTTAGAGACAGAGATGAAGAGATAGTGAACCTTTAAGCTCCAGGGACCTATTCTCATCCAAAGCAGGACCTCCACATGAACCATAGTGTGCCTGCCATGACAGCTGTATGTCACACTGAGCTACTTTGGTGCCATTCATGGTGTCTCATGCTGTTCCAATTAAACCCTGGTTTACCACAATATTCTCTCCGTCTTGCTCAACACATTATCCCCATTTAACAGATGAAAAACCAAGTCTGAGAAGTAACTTGCCCAATACCAAAGATCTGTCTTGATGCTTTGCTTGGTTCTCCTGTTTTCCCCTAGATTCTTTTTAATTCATTCATTCATTTATTATTTCATGTACATGTCAATGCCAGGAATTGAACCCAGGTCTTATGTATATTAGGCAAGTTCCCTTAGCTTGTGTGAGGGAAGAGATAGCTTCTATTTCTCAGTACTTCAAGGGGCTACTGGACAACAGAAATGTGGGTCCTTGAAAGAAAAATTCTTCTGTGTCTCTCTGTGTCTCTCTGCCTCTCTATGTCTGTCTGTCTGTCTGTCTCTCTCTCTCTCTCTCTCGCACACACACACACACACACACACACACACACACAGGACCAACACTGAACAGCAGACAGGCTTTAAGACCAACGTGGCCCTTGAAGGAGGTTAAGGGGCAGCTCAGAAGACAATCAGACAAACATATTGTCAAAGAGCTGAAGGCACTGTGGAAATCAGGCAGTCTCCTATCACAGCAAGTGAAATAATGTCCTCCAAAGAAGTCCCTGTTCTAGTCCCTCAGACCTGAGCGTGTTACCTTGCCAGGCAAAAGGGACTTTGAATCTGGAAACGGGAAAGTTATCCTGGGTTATCTGGTGAGTGTTTATAAGAGGAAGGACAGGGTATGGGGAAGGGATATAACCATGGGTATACGTCAGAGCCATGTGACCATGAGCCAAGACATGCAGGCAATCCTTAGGAGCAGGAAAGGGCAAGGAAATGGACTTCTAGACCCTGCAGAAAGGAATGCAGTCCCATGGACATCTTCGTTTAGCATGCTGGATCCCAGTTTTGGACTTCTGACCTCCAAAACTACAAATAATAAACTCAGGTTAAGCCATTAAGTTTCTAAGGATTTGTTATAGCAGCAACAGGAAGCTAATACTACTCTTGCCTGTTCAATGGTTAACTGCAACAGTGAAATCTCAGGGAGCAGAATGACACGGCTGGGTCCTTCAACTGTGGAGAAAGATCAAAGGAAAGGGAAGGCTTATTCCCCCACCCTAAAGGGAAGAGAAAATAGAGTGTCAAGTGAAGTAGTTCCATCTCTTTTCAGGAGGTTGAGATCTGATTATTCCAGTTCAAAGCCAGCCCAGGCAGACAAAATCCAAGAGACTCTTAACTCCAATTAACTAGCAAAAATCTGGAAGTGGAAGTGTGGCTCAAGTTGTAGAGTACCAGCCTTTGAGAGAAAAAGCTGAGAACAGAGCACAAAGCACTGAGTTCAAGATCCATTACTGGTACATAAATAAAAATGAAAAGGCAGGGAAGAGGAGGGGAAAGAGGAAGAAGGAAAGAGGAAGGAGGAGGGAGAGGGATGAGGAGAGGGAAATGGAGGAAGAGAGGGAGGTTCAGCTGCTGTTGGCAGCTAGCTACTCAGGAGACTGAGATTTGAGGACTGGGGTTCAAAGCCAGCCCAGGCAAGAAAGTCCATGAGACCCTTACCTCCAATTAGCCATTAACAAGCCAGAAGTAAAGCTGTAGCTCAGTGGTAGAGCACTAGCGTGGACCTAGCTCAGGGACAAGCACCCATGTCCTAAGTTCAAGGCCAGTACTGGCACAGAGAAAGACAGAGACGTTGGAGACAGAGAGAAATAGACCCACCCCTGAGTCACACAGCTGACTAGACTCAATCAGCATATCTAAGGCAGCCATGAGAGGCTTTCCACTATGGAGAGAAAGTTAAGCCAAGAGATCTGTGAATTTACAATTCAAGAAGAAGCTAGAGTTCTAGAATTGTGTTACAGTTGGAAAGAAGCTACAGCATCCCCCTTTACTTCCAAGAGCTGACTCTATGGACACAGACCCACTCCTGTGAGCACATCTTGCTGCACTTCCTCAAGGCTTCCTGTGTCTCCATGACACGGAGGAAAAGCCAGGGAGAAGATTTCCCCGGGGAACCCTGAAGAAACTCTCATTTCTAAATCATTCTTTTATAGCAAATCATCTTTCCAGTCTGCCTCACTTAGAAGCCAAAAAACAAGAATGCTGACACATGAATGTCCACATGGGCTGTGGTACCTCCCTGCACAAAACCCCACAGGTCCTAGAGTTCACATCCTTGAATGGAACCTCCAACCCACACCCCTCCATCCCAGAGGAGCCAGTGTGGGAAATGGTAGAGATGACCAGCTTCCCAGAAAGAAAAAAAAAAAGCCCATTATTCCCTAATTCCCCACAAGCTTCTTCTCCTGGAGTGGGGACACTTTTGCCAGGGGTCAGGGAGCTACTAGAACAGCTGTGTCCCTACAGGGGAGGGGGTATAGGTCTCATCGCCATAAACAGCTACACTAGATATGTACCATCAGCCAGACCAACTGAAAGCTGATACCACACCTGATCAATCAAGATTAGGCTGAAACAATGAAATCTCGGGAAACAGGAGGACATGGTGTGGTGCTTCAACTATGGAGAAAGACCAAAGGAGAAAGAAGGCTCTTTTTCCTACTCATACCCCTGCCCTCCTCACCACTCCACCCCAACCCCAGGCTGGCTCTAGACCCAGGTCCTCCAACTGTACACAGGATTCAAGCCTCTTTCGAGTTACTCAGAGAACATCTGTCTTAAAGAGATCATGTGACTTTCATCAGCCCACATTTACATTGGGTGGGACTCAATGGAATCCAGTGGGAGAACTACTATGCTCTGCAAAAGACACAGCAAGCTGGGCGCTGGTGGCTCACACCTGTAATCCTAGCTACTCAAGAGGCTGAGATCTGAGGATCACGGTTCAAAGCCAGCCCGGGCAGGAGAGACTGTGAGACTCCTATCTCCAATAAACCACCAGAAAA
>NW_012267301.1:3258206-3293367 GCF_000151885.1 Dipodomys ordii
CGACCGACCAAAAAAAAAAAAAAAAAAAGACACAGCAAGCCCTGATGGCAGAAATTAAGAGTACAGCCCAGTGAATACTTTTGGAAAAGATCAGGGCAAAGCTTTGGCCTGCTTTGGTTGAGTTGGTTTACTTACTAGGTTAAGTCACACTACCTGGTCCAAATTACAGCTTAGCAATATACTAGTATGCATTGTAAGGGAAGATGTTACTCAGTTCTTTCTGAGCTTTAGTTTTCCTTTTGAAATATGGTCCCCTGAATATACGAATGGAATTCAAAGAACAGATGCAAATTGCTGATCAAATTGTTTGCTTACAGAAAGTGCTTAGTGAGACCTATGAATATACAGATTTGTTCATCATCAGACCTAGTATTCTGTGCTTAACCCAACAGATATTTAACCTGTCTCTCCTGGTAACCCTGTAACCACATAACTTCTTCTTTTTTTTTCTTCTGATAGCCCTTCTTTCAGACCACTCTATCATTTTATTTTAAAAAGATGGAGCCAGGCACTAGTGGCTCACACCTGTAATCCTAGTTCTTCAGTAGGCTAAGCTCTGAGGGTCATGGTTCTAAGCAGCCTGGACAGGAAAATCCATGAGACTCTACTTGCCAATAACCACCAAAAAGCTGGAAGTGGAGCTGTAACTCAAGTAGTAGAGCTTTGCCTTGACCAAAAAAAAAAAAGCTCAGAGGCACACCCAGATAAGTTCAAGCCCCAGGAACAGCATACACACAAAAAATAATAAAATAAAGGTAATTAATAGTCAATTAAAAAAAAAGAGGCATGGCACCAAAACTACAATAAATAAATTAAATTTTAAGAACCCCTGAACTTGCAATTTGGGTAATCTGCCAACAGGTGGTAGACTTCTTAATGGTCCAGTCAGCAGCAAAGCCTAAGCCTGGTTTCAGAAACAGACATGCTTGTGGCATGCATCCATTAAAAAAAAAAAAAAAAAGCTCTATTGAAAGAGTGTCCTTAAATCAAATACTATAAATAAGGTATTGTCAAGTGCCTTGAATACTAAATGCAAATGTACTATGTGATTTTTTAATTTCTTGTGTATGTTCTTCCCCCTGTGGTGTATCCCCTGTTGTCACTGTACTTGATCTTGGTACCCTATATCCTGTATATACATTTGTCTAATTTGGGGAGGGAAAGAGGAATAACAAAATGCTGAAACAAGGACACAGGATGACCCATTGCAACAATGATACCCACAAGGCACATATTAGAAATGAACTTTACAACTTTGGCAGGGTGGGGGAAGTGAGGGAGATGGGGGAGGGAAGGAATAGTGGGAGAACAAAAAAGGAGGGGGTAACAATGCTCAACACGAAATGTACTCATTATCTTACTCATGTAACTAACCCCTCTGTACAGCATCTTTACAAAAAAATAAAAGAAATGCTAAATGCACTTAAATAAGTATATTAGCCCTTTTAACTCAATCATAAAGCCAAAGATTGTGTTCCCTCCCCCCAATTTTGGAAATAAGTTTCAGTAGGGTGGTGAAAGACACACCTTGTGGGTCATCACAGGTCCCAAGCAGCTCTCACAGGGCTAGGAATGGCCTCTTTGGACCAACGGTGGAGATGGCTGTTCATCCATAGGAGATGCCTAAGACAGTTGTCCATATCTCCACAGCTCCTCCAAGAAAGTCCACTCCAGGAAGGAAACAGGATGTTGGGTGTTTGGGCTATATGCTCTGCTCTCAGAGAGCTGCCTGGAAGGTTCAAGAAGTTAAGGGCCGGGATGTAGCTTATCCCTGTAGTCTTGTAGCTGCTCAGGAGGTTAAGATCTGGGGATTGCAATTTGGGAAGGAAAGTCCATGAGACACTTATGTCCAATTAACTACCAAATGAGCCAGAAGTGGAGCTGTGGCTCAACTGGTAGAGTGCTAGCCTTGAACAAAAAAAGACCAGGGACAGCTCCCAGGCCCTGAGTTCAATCCCCAGGACCAGCTCCCCTGCCACCCCCAATAAAAAAGAAAGAAAAGAAAAATAGAATTTATCAGTCACCAATCTAGCCAGTTCTCAAGTACTAGTGTCATGTCAACTTCCTAGCAGTTACCTATCTTTCTTTACTCTCCTCCACAATTGCTCACTAAATAGGTCATCTTCTTCCTCCTCCTCTTTCTCTGCTCCTCCCTCTTTCTCCCTCCTCTTCCTCCCCCTCCCCTTTCCCTCCCCTTCCTCCTCCCCTTTCCCTCCCCCTCCTCCTCCTCCCCCTCCTCCTCCTCCTCCTCCTCCTCCTCCTCCTCCTGCAAGTTCTGGGGCCTGGGCACTGTCCCAGAGATCCTGAGTGCCTTTTGTTCATGGCTAGCTCTCGACTACTAGAGCCACAGCACTACCTCCAGCTTTTTTTTTTTAATTAGTGATAAGAGTCTCAAGGACTTTCTTGTCTGGGCTGGCTTCAAACCATGATCCTCAGATCTCAGCCTCCTGGGTAGCTAGGATTACAGGCATGAGCCCAGTGCCTAGCTAAATATGTCTTTAAATTCACTCATTTTTTTCCCTTAGACTTGTCCTTAACAAAAGGTTAGCTAGATATTACTACCTTATATTTCCTCCTAGGGACATTTAATAAACACTTAGCTATCTAAGCAAAATAACTTGAGTCACTTGCCATTCCAAATCACCAAGCAGAGTCACCCAGACTACACTGAATGAACCCAGCCAATGAACCCAGCCAATGCACTGACCCTGGCCTAGCTACCTGCCTTTGTAAGCCTCGGGGTCCTCCTCTATAACACCCTAAAACAGTAGCATCATGTGGTCTTTCACCACAGCGTAGGTCCCTGGCCACAGCCCACCTCAGCCTCAGGATGGTGCTGCCTTCCGGGCTGGGTGAGGGGCTCTCCTAGGCCCTAATACCTGAGTTCTCCAGATTCTTCACCTGCCCTACCTACCACACACCCTCCAAGCTCAGGCAGGGCTCCCTCACCTGTGCTGTCAAGAGCCACTTTCTCTTCCCATAAAGGAAGGAAGAGAAAGACAGTTGCTGTAGGCCTATACAGGCTTTAAGAATCTGTGCTTTTTTTTTATTTTGCTTTGGCATTCCTACATGAAGACCACCCATACTATCTTCAGACTCTCCCAGCAGAGGGCCAAGATCCAAAAACATGCACACACACACACACACACACACACACACACACACACACCCCTTAAAGCCTGAAGCCACAACCTCAGAAGCCTTCCAGTACTCTGGTGTGTGCATTCCATTCAGCCACACCCAGAAAGGAGCAGCTTAGAACTCCAAAAAGTGCTTAAAATACTCTTCCTCCCCCCCAGAACTCCAACCTTCTTCTCACCAACATCCTCCAAGGAGGGAAGGGAGGGAGGGGAGGGGAGAGAGAGAGAGGAAGAAGAGAGAGAGGGAAGGAAGGAAGGAAGGAAGGAAGGAAGGAAGGAAGGAAGGAAGGAAGGAAGGGAGGGAGGGAGGGAGGGAGGGAGGGAGGGAAGAAGTAAAGAAGGGAGGGAAGAAGGAAGGAAGGAAAGAGAGACCAAGTCTTTGGTGTCATTCATTCAACTGAAGAAGAAAGCTTGAATGTGAGAATGGAGGGCCAAGTCTAGCCCAAGCAGAAAAAATAAGAGACTCTCATCTCCAATTAACCAGCCAAAACCAGAAGTGAAAATGAAAAGGAACCAACCCTAGACAAATGAGCACCAGCCAATGAGCAAATGCATCAGCTACTGAGTTCAAGTCCCAGTCTCGAACAAGAAAGAAAGAAGCTGGGTGCCGATGGCTCACATCTGTAATCCTAACTACTCAGGAGGCTGAAATCTGAGGATCTTGGTTCAAAGCCAGCCCAGGCAGAAAAGTCCATGAGACTCTTACCTCCAATAAACTATTAGAAAACCGGAAGTGGAGCTATGGCTCAAGTGGTAGACCGCTCGCCTTGATCTGAAGAGCTGAGGGACAGAAGCCAGGCCCAGAGTTCAAGCCCCACGACGACAAAAAAAAAAAAAGGAAAGGAAGGAAGGAAGACAGGCAGGCAGGCAGGCCAAAAGTAGAGCTGTGTGTGTCTCAAGTGATAGAGCTCCAGTTTTGAGAGAAAAGTCCTGAGTTCAAGCCCCATTATAGGCACCTACAGTCTGACAAGTTAATGTCACAGGTTGTTTGAGTCAGTGAGATCAGGCAGTGTTTGAATGTATCTGGTCTATTCCACTTAGCACAATATCCTCTAATCCCACCCATTCCCCTACAAATGACAGGATCTTGTTCTTCTTTATAGCTGAATAATACTCCATTGTGTATATTTACCACATTTCCTTTTTTCATCCATTGATGAACACAAAGGCTATTTGTAAATCTTGGCTACTGTGACTAGGGCTGTAATGACCTCAGGAGTATAGCTACTGTATTTCTTTAAATGATTTCATTTCCTTTGGCTATTTATCCAGAGAGCAGATGGTGGTGACCAGGAGTGGGGGCGGGGTAAATGGGGAGAGTCTGGATCAAAGGATACAAAATTTCAATTAGGCAGAAGAAATATGCTAAACTAAAGGAACTAAAGGAAGCCCTCTAATTGGAGCCAACAATGATGTGCACCTGAAATTTACTATGAGGGGAAAACTTAATTGTTCTCAACAACCGTAAATAACTATGAGGGAATGTATATGTTAATTGGCTTGATGGTCTTTCCCAATACATACAAACATCAAAAAGGCATATTTTAAGCCTTCAGTATCTACAATGCTTACTTCAACCTCAATATAGCTAGATAAATAAAATAAGGGACAGGATTAAGCCAGTCCACTCTTCCAGACCCACAAATCCTTTACCTTTCCTTTAAGGATAAACAAGCTATTCTTAAATGCCAAATGGTCCAAGTCAAATGGATTCTGTTCCACATTGTGACCAATTGTAAAAGAACAACTCTAGTTCAGTCCCTTAACTCCCAAGGGTAGCCATGTCCAAACCCTGGTCCCCCTGGGCAGCAGGTTGGTGGGACAAAGGGTCCTATTTGTATAGTATCTGAACTCTATGGAGTTCTTCAATGCTTGTCATTTGCTAGTCCACTGTGGTCTGCTTGCTCCTGGCTGTATCCAGGTGCCCAGCTCAGACCTGTGGTTCATGCTGACAGAATGAACCTGTGATCAGTCTTGCTGTTGGCCTGGCTCAGACAGCATTTCCCATGCTGTGTGGGACATTTTTCACAGCTCCTTTCCTCATGTCTATCCCCTCTCCAAAGCTCTTTGCTTCCAATGGACATTCCAATTCACCTAAAAAAGACAAAAGGAAATGTACTTTGTTCAATTCGCAGCTACCCGACTAACAAATTGACCAATAGTTGGCATACCATAGCGCAGCCTGGACTCTCCAAGCCTCAATATTAAGAGCAGGTGTGGGTGGTCTCTGGCCTGGGGGCACTCTTGGTGACTAAGGATCCGCCCCAACTCCAAGCCTTGCAGCAATCCCACATGGCTTCTGGAAGCCTGCCCAGGGCCGGATGTGGGTCATTCTAAAGCAAATCCTCTCTTTCTTGTGTTTGTAAGGAGAGGAGAGGGACTGGAGGAGCTTCATTTTAGTAAAGCACCAGCCCACCCCACCCAGGGCTCAGCCCAACCTTCATTTGTATGCTGTTCCAGTCTAATTCTGCAGGTGACTGAACCCCCAGCCTCCGGCTTTGGCTACCAAATAGGAAATGGTAGCACTGCCTCTGAGCCCCTCATCTCCAGACACCAGGCTAACTTCCCCCTCACACATTTCCCCCTTTTGTGGCAAACCCAAGCTAATTCCTCCCCTAAGGTCATGAAGAAAAGAGGCTCACTAGAGGAAGGAAGGACCACCCACAAAACAATCTCAAGTTGCCTTTTATATAAAGAATCCCACTTTGCTATGATCCAAATGAAGTTTATAATTTTAAGGCTTTTTTTTTTTTGCTAGTTAATTGGCAATAAGAGTCTCAAAGACTTTTCTGCCCAGGGTGACTTTAAACCTGGATCCTTGAATCTCAGCCTCCTGAGTAGCTAGGATTATAGATGTGAACCAACACCCAACTACAAGCTAATATTTGTAAAAAGAAACACTGCACTTGAGAAGAAAGACATGTTCCTTGTGGTCACTGCTCAATAGTAAAATGACGGGTGGGTCTTATTTCCTTTGGAAGGGTTTATCTGTACTTCTTTAATTTTCTTCAACAAAGATCTAGTTCCCTTTTCATAAAATTGCTAAACTAAGTTTTGTTTAAAATTTCACCAACAAAAGCAGGAAAAGACACAAACCATGGGAGATGTGAAATATAAAATTAATATTTGTTTAGAATTTGAACAATGTATAATTATTAAATATTTGCTGCTGAATTAAAAACAAAACAGGATCTAACCACACAGTAGAGAAGAAAGACTCCAAGGAGCCTGAAAGGAAGGCCCTAGAATGTAGACAGGGCTTTACATATACCATTTTAACCTTGTGGTGATTAACTCCCAAAAAAGCACATCCTAAGTAACCCCTATTCCCGAATGAGGACACCTACCCAGGCACCTGGTACAGAGATGGCATGTCAGTTCTGATCTGCCAATCAGGTCTCAGGATGTGTCTTGGAAGGTATGTCCACAACGGGACCTGAATTACAGCATCAGTGATGGATACAACCCAAATTCTAACAAGCGTGCATTTCACTGACTGCTTCTTTCTCTTCCCAGTAGCTTCTTAAATTCTAAGCAGACAGGACTTGTCTGCCCCCCACTAATAGAGAGCCCCATTTCAACTGTGACACATTAATTTTTGTTAAATAAATGACAGAACAAAAGTATGTATAATGGAATAGGTAAAAGAAAAGTAACTGAGTAAGTGGATCTCCAACAAAGTGAGTACCTGGACTTAGCAAATGGCAGGGTTAGTCCATCTAGACTCCACCCACAAGTTGGCTGAGTAACTTTTGATCATACCTCCACATCTCAGTATCACAGGCCTGTCCTCAGTACCATTCAGCACTACCACAGATAGGAATAGGAGTGGAGGGGGTGGGGGCGGGAATTTGGAGGGTCATAATATAAGGGGAGACAAACAAAAGGGTAACTACTGCTCTGGTTTTGAGTAGAAGAGATTAATCCAGGCCAGAAAATAACACTCATCTGCCCACCTGGCCTTTTTTCTAGCACTCATACTTGGGATTTCAAGCAGCACCCCTCAGCATCCAAGGACCATACCGGTCCATTCTTCCCCAGCTCTGTGGCCAGCAGTCTCATTGCCTGCTCTCGGCCTAGCCCCTCAATCTAGATGTGCTGGTTTCTCTGCATGGTGGCCCAGTCTGGGACCCAGCTATTCCTGCCACAGAGCCTCCTTTTTATTAAGCAACCCAATTAGCCTCTCTGACCTCCACTCTCTGCAGCTCCCCAAGCAGCCAGGCGTTAAATCGCAGACCCAAGAGTGGAAATTGACTTTGTGTCTACGGTGACTGTGGACGCTGACACCATTAGACCGAGGGCCAGCAAAGAAGCCTTCATCCATCAGGACTGCGTGCCAGGGCCACTCTGAATCCAGAAAGCCTCCCTTACAGATGCCATGTGAGATTTACACATTTCAAATAAATACTGTAGCTCAAGCAGTGGCCTAAAGTGAATTTATCCACCCACCTCAGGCCAGACACGGCCCTCTGCTCAGGCAGGACCTGCACGGACCTATATATAGCAGCAGCACATCACCTTCTCTCCATACCAGTGATCCTTCTCCATGGCCTTGAAAGGAGGTGTGTTTTGTGAAAAATGGCAATGCTAAAGCTCATGTCCTTTACCCTTGTTTCTCAGTGTCTCAACCACTTTGCACCAGAAAGTTGCTTCCATTCTGATTTCTCAGCCTTTGGCATGAGTGTCATCTTTGGGAGGCATTGGGACCCTCCTTTCCAGGGCAAATGCATCCCTCCTATCCCTTCATATTACCTCTGTCACTCTTTTTGTCTGACTCTCTTTGTCAGCTCAAGGACAGTCAACTGCTGTATCCCCAGGTATGAGCACATAGGTTGTTGGCACATAGGAAGTAAGCCTTAGCCATGGTTTAGATTAGAAGGGAGTTTCTCTTGATCAAACATTAATAATCAGGAAAAACCCAGGCCAGAAGCCAGATCTAACCACCAACAGGGTTACAGCACAATCAAGAGACTGCTCTGCTTTACAGGCCAGCCAAGTAATGGCCCCGACCCGCATGGAAGGGAGGTAGGCTAAATTTCCTGAGGTCAAACAAAAAAGGTTACACTTCCTCTCACAGGAACTGATCTGCCCAGGCTCTAAGTCTAGAAAAAAACCCCAGGACATGTGTGCTATATAGCTTCCAGACCAGAGTCAGTATATCAGAACAGACAAGATGTTGGTCCCTAAGCCCAGTGACACTGCCTTTCTGCCAAATCCTCCCCATCTCAATCAATGCAGTATTTTTTTAAATACTGCATTTATTGCCAGGAGCTGGTGACTCATGCCTGTAATCCTAGCTACTCAGGACACTGAGATCTAAAGATCACAGTGCAGAGACATTCTGGGCAGGAAGTCCATGAGACTCATATCTCCAATAAAGCACACACACACCAGACACACACACACACACACACACAAAGCTGAAAGTTGAGCTATGGCTCATGTGGCAGAATGTTAGCCTTGAGTAAAAATGAACTAATTTTTAAGTGCCTAAATAAATAAATAAATAAAATTTATTAAGTATCTCCTATGTAGTAAATACTCTGTTATAAATCCACTGGTTCCTCAGAGAGAACTTTCAGAATAGTGAAGTAACAGACCCAAATTCACACAATCAGCAAAGCAGGGAGTACAGAGCCCAGGCCTGGAATCCTGATTATGTGGTTGACAGGCCTTCTGCCAAATCAAGCTGTAATATTGTCACCAACTACCAAACCTCCATCATATGCCCGATAGACAGGGCTCTCCACTGCAGCCTCAGGGTGGTCTTTGCAGAGGTTGTGAAGCCTGTGTGCTCCATAGAGAGGGCCACCATGTCCCAAAGAGGGTAAGTTCCTCCAAGGGCCTGCAAGCCAACATAGGCACTTTCCAGCTCTGAAGGTTGAGCCAGGAAAAGGAAAAACAGAATAGAAAACTGTGATAACACAGAGAGTTGAAGTAATTTAGTCACATACATGGAGTAGATGACAGAAACAGGGTTAGGACCCCAACCCTGGCCCAGTGGGCTTTCTCCTCCAAACCAAGCTGCCAGAGGAAGAGAAGAATCCAAGAAGTACTCAGGGAAAACCAAACTCACCCACAAAAATGAGTAAGAAAAAAAACAACAATTCCAGAGGCAGTTCAGAGGAAAGAAAACACAAGTGAATCTTAACCATGTGAGAAAGACCGCAAATTAAAACGCCCAAGAGACACCAGATTAACAAAGATCAAAAAGTTTTAATAACATAATGTGTTGGTGCAGGTGTGAAGAAACAATTGCTTCTCATTCATTTCGGTGGGAACATAAGTAGAAGTTTGTGAAGAATGTAGCAATATTCAAAACGTTAAATGTATGCAACTTTGAACCTAGCAATTCCCCTCTGAGGTCTACACATGCATACAAAATAAACCTTCTACAAAAGATACTGCAAGCCAGCATCACTAAATTAAGCATAACCCAAATGCCCACTAGAGAATTCAACAACCTCTGACCAAGCCAAATTTAATTTTTTTTTTAAAAAAAAAAAGGAGTAATCCTTACATTTTGCTCTGAAAGGATCTTTTAAAAATACTAAGTGGGCCGGGCGCCAGTGGCTCACACCTGTAATCCTAACTACTCAGGAGGCTGAGATCTGAGGATCACAGTTCAAAGCCAGCCTGGGCAGGAAAGTCCATGAGACTCTTATCTCCATTAAACCAATAGAAAACTAGACGTGGCGCTGTGGCTCAAGCGGTAGAGCGCTTGCCTTGAGCTGAAGAGCACAGGGAAAGCGCCCAAGCCCAGAGTTCAAGCCCCACGACCAACCAAAAAAAAAAAAAAACCACTAAGTGGAAGCCTGGTGTCAGTGGCTCCATCTGTAATCCCAGCTTCTCATACTGAGGCAGTGACTGCCATAAACATAGAAAAAGAAAGAGGAGGGGCTGGGAAGGTGGCTCAGTGGTAGAGCGCTTGCCTTGCATGCCTGAGGCCCTGGGTTTGATTTCTCAGCACCACATAAGCAGAAAAAAAAGAAAAAAAGAAAAAGAAAGGGGACTGGGTGCTAGTGGCTCACAGTTGTAATCTTAGCTACTCAGGAGACCAAGATCTGAGGATCTCAATTCAAAGCCTGCCAGGGTAGAAAAGTCTCTTGAGACTCTTATCTCCAAAACGTCTGAAGTGGAGGTGTAGATCAAGTGGTAGAGTGCCAGCCTTGAACAAAAAAAAAATCTAAGGGAAAGCATCCTGGCCCTGAGTTCAAGCCCCCTTACCAGCATACACACACAGAAGGAAAACAAGTTTCAGGGATACAGGGATGAAGGTAGACTGCCTACCTAGCAAGATTGAAATCCTGAGGTCAAGCCCCTACTTTCAAAAATAAAAGCAAGTTGTACAACAATGTTCTTAGATTGCTACTATTTGTGTTTTTAAAAAATGGAGGCAGGAAGTCAGAGCATCTATCTGCTGGCTACAGTTGTCTTTGAAAAAAGTATCTTAGAAATTGGTACAGAACTCCTCTGGGGATAGAAATACAAGAACAGGAACATAAGGAATGACTTCCATTTATAACCTTTATACTTTCTAAACCAGAACCTTTTGATTTTCAAAACAAATACAAAAGCAAGTCTATTTGTTTCTTTCCCACTGAGCCTTGTTGTGTACTGAAACCAATATGAAGATTAGCTGGTACTTAAGGGGAGGGGTCCTTCTCCTCATGATCTTCACCAATCTCTTCCCCTTGGGTCCCCTCCAATTGCAGCCTGAATCACACAGTGGATCAGTTAACACTTAAAACAGCCCTCTGAGTAATAGATGCTAAATCAGGAAACCTGGGTTTATATGCCTTCCCTACCACCAAAGGTGTTTCTCCTGGCCTGTACACCTGAACAAATATATGTTAGGTCCTCAAGCTCAGCAGGAGGGGGGAGAATGGCTAGTAGTCAGGAGAAGTCTTTGGAAGGGACTAGATAGTGTAGACGTAAGGTATTATCTGAGTTATAACAGGCAGTAGCTGTGGTGTATCCAGGCTGGCAAAGTCAAGCCTTGTTTCTCATTATGACTCCTCACTGGAATGAGTGTTCAGGCCTATTATGACTGCATTTTCATGGCAATTACAGGGATCTTCCCCACTTTATGAAGGAGGAGACAGGCTCAGGAGGCCACACAATGGGCAATAGTTAACCTTCATCCATAATCTGGAGCTTGACTTCTGAGGGTGACATCCAAAAGCAGCCTACAAATGAGCCAGGGAGACAAGACCAGAGCACTCAAGAAGAAAGTTTGGCTAGGAGTGGAGCCAAGATCCAATGTTACTTTTGTTGTTGTTGTTAGCTGTGAGGCTCGAACTCTGGGCCTGAGCGCTGTCCCTCAGCTCTTCAACTCGAGGCTAGCGCTCTACCACTTGAGCCACAGTGCCACTTCCAGGTTTCTAGTATAGAGGGATCATGGACTTTCCTGCCCAGGCTGGATTTGAACCGAGATCCTCAGATCTCAGCCTCCTGAGTAGATAGGATTACAGGCATGAGCCACTGGCGCCCAGCTCTACTTTTCTCTTTTCTTTTCTTTTTTTTTTTTTTGTCAGTCATGGGGCTTGAACTCTGGGCCTGGGCGTTGTCCCTCAGCTCTTCAGCTCAAAGTGAGCACTCTACCACTTGAGCCACAGCACCACTTTTGGTTTTCTGAGTGGTTTATTGGAGCTAAGAGTCTCACAGAGTTTCTTGCCTGGGCTGGCTTTGAACTGCCATCCTCAGATCTCAGCCTGTTGAGTAGCTAGGATTACAGGCGTGAGCCACCAGCACTCGGACAATTTTTGTTTTGTTTTGTTTTGTTTTGCTTTGGGTCCGGTCATGGGGCCTGTACTCTGGGTCAGGGCACTGTCCCTCAGTTCTTCAGTTCAAGGCTAGTGTTCTACCACTTGAGCCATAGCGCCACTTCGGCTTTTTTCTTTTTGCTTATGTGGTGCTGGGGAATCGAACCCAGGGCCTCAGGCATGCAAGGCAAGTGCTCTCCCACTGAGCCACCTTCCCAGCCCTTCTTTTCTTTTTTTAAGCACTACTAAGAACTTGAGGCCCTTCGTTCAATCTTCAGCACCAAAAAATAAAACTAAGCAATTCATAGAAAAAGAAAAGTGATGATCATATAACCAGATAAAAAGCATTTAAACACCAAATGGCTAAGAGTGGCTGTTTCCTAGGGAGAAAAAATTGTTGGGTAGGGATAG
Organism: Dipodomys ordii; assembly: GCF_000151885.1. Classification (NCBI taxonomy): domain Eukaryota; kingdom Metazoa; phylum Chordata; class Mammalia; order Rodentia; family Heteromyidae; genus Dipodomys; species Dipodomys ordii. The sequence goes on from NW_012267301.1 coordinate 3,270,523, forward strand.
TATCGTTTCCTCCAACAAGAAACTAATTTTGTCTTTCTTCAGAGAATGGGACTTGAACTCAGGGCCTCATGCTCATTGGGTAGGTGCTCTATCACTTGAGCCATGTCCCCAACCTTAGAAAATAAATACTACTTTACATGATTTTACATGCTAATTTTAAGAAAGTGGAGATGTGGCCTGAAGTGGTGGAATGCCAGCCTTGAGTGAAAAAGCTAAGGGTCAGTGCCCAAACCCTGAGTTCAAACCCCAGTGTCATCATAAAAAACAGATAAGGAAATAAACAGATAAACAAATGCTAATCTTCTGTTTATGTGGTGCTGAGGAATCAAACCCAGGGCCTCAAGCACGCAAGGCAAGCACTCTACCTCTGAGCCACCTTCCCAGCCACAAATGCTAATCTTAATACACACATATATTATATGGTATATTGCAAATAAATAAAATATAGTACATAAAATAAAGTGAAAATGTAATAAATAAAATTAAACAATAAAATAAAATGGATCTATGGCAAAAAGTTGATCCTGAGGAGAGGGAAGAGAGAGCAGGAGAAAAACAAAGGAGTGGGTAGCAATGCTCAACAAGAAATATACTAATTACCTTACTCATGTAACCCCTCTGTACAGCATCTTTACAATTAAATTAAATTAAAAAAAAAGTTGATCCTGCCAGAGCACCTAACAATGGCACAATTACACAAATGTCTGAGTTTAGCAGTCTGCAAATTTTAAGTTTTACATAATTTACAAAATGGCTTCCATTATTCATTCTGTGCGTCTCAGAGGATAGCCTCCCTGGACATAGGCAGACCCCAGCTTCCAGGCCCAAACCGGGCCAGGTCACCCACCCACCCACACATCCATGTATCTTGCTCTAGGTGCACTTGGATCTGCTCATCAGCCTCAGTCACCTAACCCATAGGCTGCACAATCTAGTAGCTGTCAGGGACCAGAGGGAGTTGGGTGTCTCTGGTGTTGAATTACCTTTGGCCACATAGTATAGTAAGTGTGGTCACTCTTTCCACTTGGTGTGACCTTTCTTTAAATAACTACAGACCTCATCACTGAGTGGGCAGCAGCTGTGTAGGACGGACACTAGGGCTGGGGAGCCAAGCACATCGTGAGCCTCACAATGTACCCATAGCCAGGTCTTCAGAACCCTAGGATGCTTGAAAATTCACTAATCATTTCCTTTCCCTATTAAAACATTTCAATTAAACAGAGATTAAAGCTTTATAGATTTAAGAAAATACATTCAAATGGGCAAACTTGCACTGTGGGAAGAAAACAATTTATATATACAATCTGTCAGTGGTAGATTTTGAATTACTTGTTCCTTTAAAAAAAATTGACCCACAGTTCCCAATTTTCACCCAATCTTGCCACCCCAATTAAGGACTTATCCAATGTTCCATGATTCACTAAGGAGGTTGGAATTGGGGATTCTCTTGCCTGGAGTTCCTCCTTTGCCTTCCCCTCCTTCCAGCCCACTCCTTAAGGCACATGATCCCATGACAAATTTCTTCCAACTTGCAGTTCAAAGAGAAGTCAGCACCTGTTGCCAGGAAAAGCGGGGGGTACAATCTGGGGGCGTTAGCACCTGCAACTGACAGCACACTAGTTGGGGGAAAAGACATCTATCTAAAATGGGCCTCTTCCCCAGCTACATTTGTGCCCAGGAAGTCATCATTCTCGCTCTACATCCAATACTTGCAGTCTCTGCTCCATTCAGGATTTACCAAAGAAAACAACCCCCTCAGCTCATAATCCAAAGCTTGTGACTCTAGAACAACTCCAATACTGGAAGGTAAATAATTAGATGTTGGATGGTAGCAATGGGAGAACTCGGCCCAGAAAGAGGCCAAGATTTATCCAAGGTCACCCATTAAAAAGAGACATCCCAGGTGTCCCAGATGCCCAGACACAATGTTCCCACTCTGCCATGCTATAATCTCTTACCAGCTGCCACACTCTCTACAAAAGGTTTTCTCTTCCTTCATTGACAGCTAAAGAAAAAACAATGGAAGTTATATTTTTTCTGGGGGAGTTTCACAGTTGCAACTGTTACACAACCACACAATGGAAAGATGTTGTAACTTAAAAAAGACAGGGAATCATTGCTCCAATAAGAATTCAAGATAATCCGGGAACTGAGTCTAGACAAGACCCAGACAAGAAGGGCTGGCTGAGAGGCCCCTTTCAAAATCCATCCCTTCTCCACCTGACAGATAGGGTGGCAGGTGTCACAAGTCCATTTCAGTCATGTTCCTGAAACAGTGACCTTATGAGGTAGTTCATTTCAAGGTTCCTGGACCTTCATCTGTACAATGGAAATGAAGCCTTCCAGCCATGTAAACAGAGGATATGGAAATGCTGAGTGAATTTCATAGTGATATGCTACAAGATCTAACAGATGAGTTATCATTACTATGGTGATAATTACCATCTTCTTTAAATTTATGGAGGGTTTACTCCATAAAGCAAATAACCTTCCTCACCTCCTATGCCTGGTAGGCAGAGGCCATGATAGAGATAACTGCTGGATTGGACAGGATTCCAGAGGAGTACTTGTGGCCCAGGCTTCCTGTCAATCCTTGGGCAAATCCCCAGATGACTTCTGCTCAATGCCTGGGGCGTGGGGATGAGCTGTGCAGACCACAGTGAATGACACTCATTCCTCCCTGCCTATGAAGCTTGGGAAATCTGCATCAACCTCAGAGTCCTCCACCTACTGCATCGCCCCCAAACTCTCTCTCTTTTCTCCTGAGCGGCCTGAGGCTGCTTGCTGGAACTGCTCGTGATTCTTACAGTTAGTTCGTCCTACCTACTCTTCACTGTCATGGGAATCCTCCGGACTCAAATCCTCCATTCCCATCTCCCACCACACATCATCTGTTGCTCATTCACCAGTCACACTACATGCTGAGGACAGGCTGCCCTCTGCCTAGTAGTCCCTCCGGTCATGTCAGCCAGCTCCTGATCATCCTTCAACACCCTTCTGCTCCAAAAGCTCTCTGCATACTCTCTGCACAGGACGGTCAACAGTCTGCAGATGGATTTCCAGGGCAGGGAGCCCTTGTAATCTGTAATCCTAGCTTTTCATACACAGGAAGGAATTGCTACATAGATAGAAAAGGAAAGAGGGCTGGGCACTGGTAGCTCATGCCTAAAATCCTAGCTTCTCAGGAAACAGATCTGAGCATTACAGTTCAAGCCAGCCTGGTCTAGAAAGTCTGTGAGAATCTTATCTCCAATTAAACACCAAATAGCCAAAGTGGAGCTCTGGCTAGAGAGCCAGCCTTGAACAGAAAGGCTAAGGGCCAATGCCCAGGCCCTGAGTTCAAACCCCAGTGATACCAATACACACACACACACACACACACACACACACACACACACACGTGCGCGCGCATGCAAAATAAAGACAGAAAGAGAAAAGAAGGGAACTATTAAATAATTGTCCAGAGTCTACTGGCTTCCTTCATCAAGCTTTCATCAGCCCATTCATTCAGTCTCCGGTAAATGTGATTATTCAAGATAATAAGTAACAACCCCAGAACACGTGCTAAGACGTTCAGTTTCTGCCTGTCTTTCAAACCACCCATTGAGATACATACTGTTATCCCATTTTACAAATAAGGACACTGAGGCCTCACAGAGAAAGCAACAAGCCCTAACTAAGTAACTTAGCTGCTAAATGATAGGCTTTGGTCTCACCCAACACAGAGCCCTGTTCTCAGCCAGTTCTAGTCAGCCTCTCACTGATCCTACATGCCTAGAACCCCGGCTCATCAGCAGGAACTAGCGGGGACCACCCTACCTCAGCATGCCTCCTCTGAAACTCTTGACAGCTTATCTGAACAAGGAGAGCTTTTGTCTTCTGGAGTGAAGAATTTGTTTTTTATTTTGTTTTGTTTTGTTCTGAGGAGGGGGGGTGGTGTTCTGGTACTGAGACTTGGACTCAGGGCCTGGGTGCTGTCCCTCAGCTCTTTTGCTCAAGGCTAGTGCTCTTACCACTTGAGCCATAGCTCCTCTTCCAGCTTTTTGGTGGTTAATTGGTGATAAGAGTCTCACAGACTTTCCAGCCTGGACTGTGTTTGAACCTCCGTCCTCAGATCTCAGGCCTCCTTCTTTTTCTATGTGGCAGTAGTTCCCTTTGTAGGATAAACTGGATTTACAAATGTGAGAAAGCTTTGCTCCTGGATTAAAGGCATGAACCACCAGTGCCTGGCACTCTCTCACTCTCTCGCTTGTCTCCGCCCCTGTAGCCCACCTGCTTCCCCTCAGCTTTACCGACCAATCCAACTACCATTCTAAATCTACTCCAGCCTCAACCCAAGACATCCTGTTGGTTCTCTAGGCTCTCTGGGTGCAATGTGTGGCCCACAGCCAATCTCACAACCAGCCCAGGGGCAGTGGGACAACAGGCTCTGGGGGGGGGGGGGCAGTTACCACATTCCTGTTGAGGGATGGACCAGCAAGTATGGGCCAAAAAGCCTTTCCTTCAGCCACTAGGACAAAGAGCAAGTACTAGAGAGGGTTGGTGCCTAGGGCTCCTCAGAGCAGGTACAGGGCCACACCCACAGGACAGGAATTAAAGGTTGCCTCACCCCAGGGAGAAAGTGGCCGAAGGTCATTGGGGCACTGGGGCATGACTTCTGGGGCAAGGCATTGGTCATCCTAGCCAGCTTGGCACCCAGGGGCCTCTCTGTGTAGCTGGGTCAACAAAGGAACTATACCCAAACACCTCAACCCTGAGCTTCAGAGCCCTCCTTGAAAGAGGGACACTGGGAGGCTGAGTGAGCTCAGCATGGGGGCCAATGTGGTGCAGCTTCAGAGCTGCCCACAACTCATTCATTCAACGAATATTCAGAAATGCCCCAGATCAAACTCAAAGATTAACTCAAAATGGGTCAGAGTCCTAAACTACAAAATGCTTCAGAGAAAACAGAGACAAAAGCTTTGTGATACTGTGCTTAATCAGGATTTCTTAGGTATAATACCAAACGCAGGAAATAAGACAAATACACTTCATGAAAAATTTTAAATTTTATGAACCAAAAGACACTGTAGATAGAATTAAAAGGCAACCCATCAAATAGGAGAAAATATTTGCAAATCATGTGACTGATAAGGATTGCTATCAATAATACACAAAGGCCTGACACAGTGCTCATGCTTGTAATCCCAGCTACTCAGGAGACTATGAACTGAAGACTGTGGTTCAAAGTTAGTCGGGGTAGCAAAGTCTGAGACTCTTCTCTCCAATTAACCACCAGAAAACCGGAAGTGGCACTGCAGCTCAAAGTGGTAGAATGCTGCTAGCCTTGAGCTAAAGAGCTCAGGGACAGTGCCCAGGCCCAGAGCTTAAGCCCCATGACTGACAAAACACACACACACACACACACACACACACACACACACACAGAACTAGAGAAGCTAAGCACTGGTGGCTCAAGCTAGGACCTGTGTCCTAGCTACTCAGGAGGCTGAGATCTGAGGATTGTAGTTCAAGGTCAGCCCAGGCAGAAAAGTCTATAAGCTTTTTATTTCCAATTAACTAGGAAAAAGTCAAAAGTGAAGGTGTGGTTCAAATGAAAGAACACCAGTCTTAAGAAAAAAAGCCAAGCAAAAGCATGAAGCCCTGAGTTCATGCCCCAGTATTGGCACCAAAAAAAAAAAGAATATATGCTGGACACCAGTGATAACTCATGTCTGTAAGCCTCGCTTAGATCTGAGGATCAAGGTTCAAAGCCAGCCCAGGCAAGGAAGTCCTTAAGACTTTTATCTCCAACTAACTGGGGGGGGGGGAGCCAGAAGTAGAGCTGTGGCTCAAGTGGTAAAGAGCTAGCCTAGAGCAGGGACAGCACCCAGGCCCAGAGTTCAAGCACCATAACCCACATTAAAAACAAACAAACAAACAAAAAACAGAATTAACAGTAGCAAAATCCCAAGCAACCTGATTCTAAATGGTCAAACCGCTTAATAGCTTATTTCTTCAAGGAAGATATGCAAATGAAAAATAAGCGTATGAAAATATGCTTAATCAAGAGGGAAATACAAACCAAAACTACAGTAAGATAGCCATTAGAATGGCTACTATCAAAACCTGAAACTAAAATTTGCTGGCTAGCTTGTGGGAAAACTAGTAGCCTTGTGTTCCTTTGGTGGGAATGCAAACTGGTGCAGCTGCCACAGGAAAAAGGTATGGTTGTGTCTCGAAACCTAAAAATAGAATTGCCATAGGATCCAGCAGTTCTATTTCTGCATGTATCTGAAAGCAAAGTCTCCAAGTAGGTATCTTCATAACCATGTTTGTGACACCATAACTCATAATAGCTCTACTGTGGAAACAGCCCAAGAATCCGTCATCAAATGAACTGAGAAACAAAATATGGGTAGATGCCTACAACAAAATATTATTCTGCCTTAAAAAGGAAACAAATTCTGACATATGCTACCTCGTGGATGAACCTTAAGGACATTATCCTAAGTGAAACAAGTCAGTTTGAAAAGGAAAAAAGACAGCCAAGTGCTAGTGGCTTATATCTGTAATCCTAGCTACTCAGGAGGCTAAAACCTAAGGACAGAGGTCTGAAGTTAACCCAGGCACACAAACCTATGAGATTCTTACCTCCAATTAACCAAGCAAAAGCCCAAAGTAGAGGCACTGTCTCAAATGGTAGAGGGCCAGCTGTGAGCAAGTAAGCCAAGCAAGAGAGTGTGAAGCTGAGTTCAAGTCCCAGTACTGGCATGCAGAAAGAAAGAAAGAGAAGAATGAAAGGTGGTGAGGGCGGGTGGAGGCGGTGGAGAACAAATACTGTATGATTCTACTTAGTCAATCACAGACAGAAAGGAGAATGGATAGGATTAGGAGAGGGATTGACAATAAATGGGGAATTATAGTTAGGTGGGGAACAAACCTAAAATTTTATAAGATGAAAAGAGTTATGGGGGGAAAAAAAGAAAGAACCCTTGGGATTGGATGTGTGGCTAAGAGGGTAGAACAGTAACAACCAATAAGCAAAAGATACCAAGTTCCAGTCCCAGTCTCAGACAAAAAGAAAAAAGAGTTATGGAGGACTGGGGGTGTGGCTCAAGTGGCAGAGTGCCTGTCTGGCAATCACAAGGCCCTGAGTTCAAAACCCAGCACTGATTTTAACAAAATTGCTAGGCATTGGTGGTTCACACTTATAATCCTCACTACTCAGACAGCTGAGATCCAGATGGCCATGGTTTGAAGCCAGGCTGGACAGAGAAATCTGTAAGACTCCATCTCCAAAATGACCAGAAAAAAAGCCAGGCTGGAGGCATGGCTCAAGTAATAGAGTGCCAGCCAAGTGAGCAAATGAAGTAAGTACAAGGCCCTGAGTTTAAACCCTGGCCCTAGGAAAAAAATCAAAAAAGTAAAAATATTTGAGGCCAATGGTAGAATTGAGCACAATATTATGAATATATTTAATGCTACTGAAAAATAGCTAAGATGGTAAATTTTGTATTCTGTGTATTTTTCCATAATAAAGCACCAATTGAAAAAAATACAGAAGTGAAACAGAAAGCAAGATGCAGGTGCCGGGCCCAGGTCTAGAACTGAGGGGTGCTCTGGGTACCAGCAGTAGGAGGCAGCCAAGGAACTAATGTTTAACAGACTGTCCTGGAGAGCCATGTTAAAGAAACAAAAGGCCAAGCCAGGCACTGGTGGCTCATGCCTGTAAACCTAGCTACTCAGGAGGCTGAGATCTGATGATCACGGGTTTGAAGAAGCCAGCCTGGGTAGGAAACTCCATGAGACTCTTATCTCCAATAAATGCCAGAAGTAGTGCTGTGGCTCAAGTGGTAGAGTGCTTGCCTTGAGCACAGAGAGGCTCAGGGACAAGCCTAGAGTGCCCAGGCCTAGAGTTCAAGCCCCAGGGCTGGCAAAATAAAAGAAAATAAAGTAAGAGGTTGGTCTTGGGTAGACAGTAAGGTGAACAGGAGGGTCAGAGAAGGCTTCACTGAAGAAGATGACACCTAAGGACCTACAGAAGGCCCAAAAGTATTTCAGGAAAAAAAAAAAACCCAGGCAGAGGGAAAAGCAAGCACATCTCAGGACAGCAGCTAAGACTTCTCTCAATCACGAGCCCACTGGACCCTCACAGCACATGCGTATGCAGCCAGGGGGACAGTCAATGGGCACCACAAGTGGACCCCACTTCACTGCTGCCCCTAAGCCACTGTAAAGCCCGAGATTATATGACCCACACCCTTTGGTCTCTAAGGGTCCCGAAAAATCAAATGAACACTGGTTTGAGGATCTGCAGATGTCAGGCATTCTCTCTGGCTCTTTCTTCCCTTTCCCCTTCCTACCCACTAATTTTTTGTTGTTCTCATTATAAAAGTAATGCACAGAGGGGTTACTGTGTCAGCAGTCAGGTAATGAGTACATTTCTTTTGGGGCAATGTCACCTCTTTCTTCGCTTTCTCTCTAATCCTGACCCCTGTCACACATGTTGCCCCATTCATGGGTGTGTGGCTGAGAATCGAGGAAGGTGGACTTGAGATGAAGACAAATATTAGAAAACCTGTTAGTTGCAACCCCCACCCCACCCCGAACTTCACTTCTCCATCTATAAAACAGGAATGCTCTCCTCTTGCCTACTACATAGGATTTTACAAAGGTCAAATAGAAATGTCAAAAAGGAAAGCCACCTGCTTTTCCTCAGGTACTAGATGAGGGCACTTTCTGAGGCAAGTGCCAGCTACTCAGCTGAGACAGGAAGACTATGCTTCAAAACTATCTTTGGCAGAAAAATCTCCAACTAACTACCAGAAAACTAGAAGTAGAAGCAATACTCAAATGGTAGAGTGCCAGTCTTGAGCAAAAAAACTAAGTAAGAGTATGAGGCCCTGAGTTCAAACCCCAGAATCAGCACACACACACACACACACACACACACACACACACACACACACACACATCCACACACACAAAGGCTTTTTCTGTTAATTGCCTAGTCATTAATAAAGTAAATGCTATCCTGTGTTCCAAAATCAGGTAGAAAAGACAAACTATGGAAAGAACCAACCGTTAAGCAGTATTGTCAGACACTCCACAAATAGTATCTGACTTTAGGACATTAAAGCAAGCTTTTTAAGACACAGAAGCTTGAGAGCCAGTGCACAAAGCTTCTCATTCAAGAGGCCTGGGGCAATGCCAGATGTGTAATTATGAATGTTTTCACTCCATTGTTGATTCTGGTGTGCTCTCATGGCTGAGAACTACTGATTAGCTCTCCCAAGCCTGCAAGGAAAGTCCTATCATTACTCTCATTTGGGAACTGGCTAACTACAGCACAGAGTAGCTATCTAATTCCTTAAATCACACAGCTAAAAAAAATCATAAAGCTGAGGTTTGACCCAGACAGTTTGACTCTGAGGACCAGGCTCCACAATTCACTATACACTTTACCCTGTTCTTGTTCCAATCAGCTTTTTGCAATGCCTCCAGCAGCCTTGGGGAGCTGGGAGACAATATCTCACTCCAGACTGTATTAAGTTTGAAAGAAAGGTTTATGCCTCGTCTAAGTCCCTATTCATCTGGCATCATCAAGGAATAATGTGTGCTTATAATAAGCAAAGTTTATAAGTAACTTAGAAGGCTAAGACTTTTTTATGCTTCTTTAGATGGCAGTAGCAAAGTGTACTTCACATTTCTTTACTTCTCAGAGAATACTAAATGGCATATACCTTTCCTCAGGAATAGTATACTGCATGACCAATTCGTTTTGCCCTTTCTTGTTACTGAATCCTGACTGTGTTATATTATAACACAGTCAGAAGCAGAGGGGTGTGTTGGCTCCCTTGCTCCCTTACTAAATGGTCCCATGTTGGCATGGATGCTGCTGTTTGCTTCTGCCACTGATAAAACCCCACTACTCACCCGAGGTCTACACAGAAACACACCGATGGAACAGATACACTGCCTACCATGAGTGTGGGAATATGATGTCCAGGCCTGTTCCAACCATGTGAAAATTAGAGCAAAATGGCCCTATGTGGGAAAGGTATGGAATGGATTATGAAAGGGAATTCCCAGCAAGAAAAGAGTAATATAACCTGGAATTAATATAAAAGCTGTGGCCACTGCTCCCCAAGTCCTCCCATGCCCTTTCACTTCTTTGGACCCCTGTTGTTCTGCCTGAGTGGAGACCAGCCTTGTGTGTCCCTCTGGAATAATCAGTTGGGCAATGTGCAATGAGGCCCCATGGAAGGAGTTGGTTTCAGTCTCCCTGGAGGGGAAGGACATTGGACAGTATTGAAGATTCCTGAAACTCTGAGCCCCTCCCCACTGGGAGCAGAATGCTGTCCTGGGCAATGGGCTGGGTTCCTAACATGGTTTAACCTTCCACCAAGAACCACCCCCTCAGAGGTGTGTTCTGATAGGGAGCTTTTGATTCTCCTGTGTACAAGGCTTATCTCAGGGACAAGGGCAGAGCCCCTGGTGCGATGGGAACAATATTTTCACGTTCTCCCCAACATAGCTCCAAGCCCAGAGAAGGAGCCTCTGGAGCCAGGTGAATGTCAAGTACACCTTCTGAAAAATCAGCACTTCTTCACTCATCAAGGGTTTATTGGGGGGCCTGTAGTGTGCCTGACACCATGCAGGCAGAGGGAGATTTGATGATGGGCTGGCTTTACACATCCTTTTCCTCTGGAGAATTCCAGTCCTGACAAGATGGAGAAGAAACTATGGAAGAGGAAATACACAAAGTAAGATCACAACAAGTGGAGGACAATTGTGCATTGGTTAATAAACCTTAAGGTTAAGAACAGACTTGGCACACAAGCAGGCCCTGAAGAAAAGGACATTTTTCCTTATACAACTCATCTCCCAAATCTTCTACACCCCTGTTTCATCTGGGGAATCCTCTCCCATGTAGTTCATTTATCCTAAGCCCTACCATGGAGGCAAGTCTGGCCTCCCCGGTGCCCTGGCTATGCCACTAATGCCCTGTCAGCCCATTTCAGGGGCTTCTGTGTACCTCATTAGATTAGCCACACTGAGGTGGTCAGGACCCTGTGCTTTGAGGCTGGCAGGGTTAGGTTCACATCCCAGCCCTGTGGCTGCCTTCCCAGGTGGCTTGGAGAAAGTGATTGTGATTCCCTAAGTCCGCCTTCTCATTTATCAGGGTACCAACCTCACTGGCAGACCGAGGATTAGACAAGTCTAACCCATCTGAAGGTTCTAGCCTAAGGCCTGACACATAACAAGCAACCTCTAAATGGTAGTGATTTTGCATGATTACTGTTAATAATGATAATGATGGCCATGATGGCGAAATCTTTGGCTGATGCCTCACTACCTGCCAAGTCAAACTCCTCACCAGGACATTAAACCTATCCTCATAAAACAGTTTCCCTGTCTGTGTCTGTGTGTTCTGAGGTGGCTAAAGGGTGGATATAAATTCACCAGGGCAGGACTGGAGGTTCAGCTCAGTGTAGAAAGCCTGCTTAGAGTACTCTATTCCTAGCATCACAAAAATGAAAAAGAAAACTCACACCTATAATCCTAGCTACTCAGGAGCCTGAGATCTGGGAATCACGGTTCAAAGCCAGCCTAGACAGACAATTCCAAGAGCCCCTTATCTCCAGTTAACTACCAAAAACATAAAGTGGAGCTGTGGCTTATGTGGTAGAGCACTAGCTTTGAGCAAAAAAAGCTTAGGGACAGCACCTAGGCCCTGAGTTCAAGCCCCAGTACCAGCACTCCCCCCAAAAGGAAACAAAACCTCACCAGTATAACAAGGAACACAAAAGGCTAGGGATGCAGTTAACAGACTGGATCACAGCAAAGGGAGCACTTCTAAGAGAGGGATTTGAGAAAGTGGCACTTGAGCTGGGCCTTGAAAGATGTATCTGGAGATGAAACATAAAGGTATAAGCATATATATAAAGATATAAACATATAAAGTGTATAAAGGGAGGCATATACTTCTTGAGAGGAGCCCCTGGGAGCCAGGGGTCATGGCTCACGCCTGTCATCCTAGCTACTCAGGAGGCTGAGATCTGAGGATCACAGTTCAAAGCCAGCCTGGGCAAGCAAAGTCTGTGAGAGTCATCTTCAATAAACCACCAGAAAAACTGGTAGTGGTGCTATGGCTCAAGTGCTAGAGCGCTAGCCTTGAGCTGAAGAGCTGAGGGACAGCGCCCAGGCCCAGAGTTCAAGCCCCATGACAGACTAAAAAAAAAGAGAGAGAGAAGCCCCCTAGGGCCCACGAGAGGAGGAACAGCAAAACTATTCCAAATGCTGCTCAGCCTCAATCTACCCAATTGTGAGGACTGCTCCATGAGGTTCCTTGGAGAATTTAGCACAGGAGCTAGGAGAGCCATTTTCTGGAAAGTCCTATTTGCTACTGACTGCTGCTTCTTTGCTTCTTTTACTTCATCCTCCTTCTCCCCCTTCTTCTGGCTGATAGTTTCTCCTCCTTCTCCTTGGCCTCTTTATTTATTTATTTATTTGCCACTCCTGGTACCTGAACTCTCAGAGTCTGGGTGCTATCACTCAGCTTCATTTTGCTTAAGGCTAGTACTCTACCACTTGAGCCATAGGCTCCACTTTTTGGTAGTTTAGTGGAGATAAGAGTCTCACTAACTTTTCTGACTGAGCTGATTTCAAACCTCAATCCTCAGATTTCAGCCTCCTGAGTGGTAAAGATTATGGGCATGAGCCCCAGGGTACCCAACCTCTTCTTCTTCTTGAAAGGGCTGGTTGTTCCTCTTCCTCCTCTTCCTCCGTTATTTTCCCCCAAGTACTAGGACTGAAACTCCGAGCCTCAAGCTCTTGTTAGTTCTGTTGTTGTTTTAAAGTCAAGGCTGGTGCTATAACACTCGAGCCACCCTTCCACTTCTAGCTTTTTGTTGGTTCATTGGATAAGAGCCTCTCAGTTTGTCTGGCTGGATGGTTTTGGACAATGATGCTCAGATCTCATCTTCCTGAGAAGCTAGAATTGCAGGCATGAGCCACTAGCAGCTAGCAAGGGCTGGTTTCTTAGAGAAGGCTCACTAGCAACTGTGACTCCCTCCGCATAGCTGCTGAAAGATTTGGCTGAAGATGAAGGAGGCTGGGAACACCTAGTGCCTGGATTCACATTAAGAATATCATGCTGTTCTGCCTTTGCTGCATCAGGCACAGCGTGGCCTACACGGTCACACACACAGTACTTGACAGATAGATGGATGGGTGGATGGATGGGCATTTGAGTTCTGGAATGCCTTACCAATGAGTCTGTTTCTCCTGGCTATACAGGATGTGCTGCAGATGTATTAAGCCCTGCTGTGCCTGAGCTGGCTAGCAGCATGAAAGCCAGGTCAGCCTCAGAGCCCAAGAGCCGGGGCAGAACCCTCCCCAGTGTTCTGGGTCCCACACTTCCCTGCAAAGAGCTTGAGACCAGAAATAAAGGCGCAAGCAGCCCCGTTGCCAAGGATGTTTGCCATGGCAACATCAGGGAGCGACTCGTGGGCCGGCTGCTGCAACTGCAATCACAAGGAAGGAAATACGGCTGCAGACCTGCCGAAGAGCAGCCATCTCGGCCAACAGCTGAGTGCCCAGACAGTAGGTCCCAGACAGTGGAGTCCTCTGCTATCAGGCACCTGGCAACCAAGGGTCTCAGCCTGTCCCAGCTGAGTCACCTGATAGATCCTCACATCTGTTTCCAGGTTGTTTCTTTAGTTCAAGGTAAGAATATGAAGCAAGATGGTACTCCCTATAGTACTCCCAACACCCAGAAAACTCAAGTTGATATTTGTGTCTTATGTTTTATACCACTGTCATTGTCATCATTGAAGTGACTGCCATTTGCTGAACAGTGTTACAAGCCTGCAGTTACCTTAAGTCATCCTACAAGAATATAAGTTCCTGGCTGGGAATGTGACTTAGTGGTAGAATGTTCGCCTAACATTCATGAAGCCCTGGGATCAATTCCTCAGTACCACATAAACAGAAAAGGTCAGAAGTGGTATTGTGGCTCAAGTGGTAGAGTGCTAATCTTGAGCAACAGAAGCTCAGGAACAGTGCCCAGGCCCTGAGTTCAAGCCCCAAGACTAGAGGAAAAAAAAGAATATAAGTTCCCAATTTGACATATGCAACATGGTCAGAGAGATACAGACTCTTACTCAAGGTCACACAGCTAGTAAATGGTACAGCCCTGATTTTAAAACTTTAGGCAGTTAAAGCTCCAAAGCCCAGACTTAGTTCTTGGCCACTACCTCCTAATTCTCCACCTCTTTTCAAGTGGGATCTAGCTGGATTTGTTTGTCTGGAAGTCAGTTTTGCTATTGCTACTAAGGCAAGATGGGATTCTTTAGCAGCCACTATCTCGGGCAAGGCAGGATTGTGGACCTAGACCTCGGGGCCTGCATTTATCTTTTCTTAATACTCAGGACCACTATCAATTGAACCTCAACTAATCTGCACTAAAACCCTTTGGGTGGCATTGGGGGACTAGGGAGGGGAAGAGCTTTTGAATTCATGGTCTCTGGTCTTGTTTTTACCCAGAAACTGGCCTGCATTTCAATCCTCCTACCTATGCCTCCCTAAGTAACTAGAATGATAGGCACATGCCACCATGCTCAGCTTGTTAGGATGAGGTCTCACTAACTTTTTGCCAAGACTCACTTCCCACAGTGATTCTCCGGATCTCTACTTTCCATGTAGTTGGGATCACAGGTGTAAGCCACTAGGCCAGTCCACAACCCTGTAAAGTTCGTGCTATTTTCAGCCTCACTTGGGAAAAGAAAAGGCCAAGGCACCAGAAGCTCTTGCCCAAGCACTAAGACTTATCCCCAGGGAGCCCAACCCTAGACTCAGAGCCCTCATACTCACCTAAACAATTAGAACAAATGTTTATTTTCCTAGTAAAACCCCCAGCAGTAATTGCAGGCCTTTGGGGATAATTAATCAATGACTTTCCCCTCCCATTTGTAAAGTCTCCACGGTCTCCTACTCTAGACTCCGATAGCAACTCTTACTGTCCTGAGGAAGGAGCCAGACAGGAAAAGAACCTGAGAGTTAGGCTGTCACCATGAGCTTGCAGGCCCTGTGCCCAGCTTCACCTGTGATCTTAGGACAGCCTCTCCTCTGAGCTCTGTGAAGCAGGCTACAGAACACCATCCACATCCCCACTTACTTCCCTCACTGCATGGTCCTGGGTTGGGAGTCAACTACAAGAAACACATCCAGGGTCCCTGGAGACCTGCCCGAGTTCCAGCGGCCACCCGAAGCCCAGGCTTTGCAGGCACCAGTGTTTCTCAGAGGACACCCACTCTGACCTCTCTCAGAGCCAACACACACACACACACACACACACACACACACACACACACACGAAGTCTGGTGCTAGTCAAGTGTTGGCCAGGGAATCAGGTGCCTGGGCCTATCTGTCACCTCACACACTCTCTTCTGGGAAAGGTGGGTGGGTCTATAAGGGCCTACTGGGTCTAACATGACACCAGGTGGGGTTCAAATCCTGGGTTAACTATTCATGAGCTATTATACTTCAAACAACGGATCCACTTTTTTGTACCTCAATTTGAGAACAGAACCAACCTTCCTAAGTGACTGGGAATAACCCATGCCACAGCCTCAAGTCTCTTCAGAGAGACACATGACATACCCAGACACAATGTAGTGTGTGGTGGATAGAGTAAGAGGGGCCACACATTGGTAATGGTGGCATCTGGTGATGGAAGCTTGGGGGCTTACTATGAACTATTGGTCAAACATTTTTGAACACTTTACAGGCATTATCTCAACTAGTCTTCATCCACTGTAATCAGGATACACTGGTCTGGGAAGAAAACTTTCTCACTCACCCTTCCAGAGCCTTCAGTCTAGGTTCAGCACCAAAAGATGTCCAGATAACCATGGGTGGTAAAAGGCATTTCTGTACTTGGGTGTAAGAAGAATAGGCCAGGTTCCAGTGGCTCATGCTTATAATCCTAGTCACTCAAGAGGCAAAGATATGAGGATCATGGGTTAAAGCCAGCTGAGGCAGGAAAGTCGGTAAGATTCTCATCTCCAATTAATAAGCAAAAAGCTGAAAGTCGAAGTATGGCTTGAATGATAAAAGGCCAGCCTTGAACAAAAAAGCTAAAGGACAGCACCCAGGCCCCGACTTCAAGCTTCAGAACTGATATACACATACACAGATACACACATGCACATGCACGCACGCGCACACACACATACACACACAGAGGCAGGATGGCTGGCTTATGGGCTTTCAAGCAAGATTTAAATTCATTAAGATGATAGAGAGGAGGACACCAGAGGCCATTCCATTCATTCCACAGCCCTTTCTACTCAACCCTTTCCCAAGCACTCTTGAACTGCAGATACAAAATGAGAAATAGTACACACCCTGAAGAAGTTTAGAGGGTGAGTATTTAGGTTCATTTAATGAGGATGAAAACATCTCATCTCCTGTGAACCAGATATTTGGCTATTCTCAGTAGAGAAAAAAAAAAAAGCCGGTGGCTCATGCTACCCAGGAGGCTGAGATCTGAGGACTGTAGTTCAAAGCCAGCCCAGGAAGGAAAGTCCATGAGACTCTTTATCTCCAATAAACCACCAGAAAACCAGAAGTGGTACTATGGCTCAAGTGGTAGAGCACTTGCCTTGAGTTGAAGAGCTCAGGGACAGTACACAGGCCCAGAGTTCAAGCCCCACAACTGAGAAAAAAAAGAAAAGAATATGAATCAAATAAACAAAAATCCTTGCCCTCATGGGGCTTAATATCTTGGAGTGATCTTCTAAGTGACATTTAACATAACCTAAATGAGAACAGATATATAAATCCATATTGTCATTTGGTTTGCATCCACTCCTCACAAACACTAGGCCAGAAGAGAGAGAAGAGAAGTCACTCCAACCCAAATGATTCTTCACCAACCCAGTGTTTACAAGTCTGAGAAACTTGGCTACCTTGTACATTCTCTTCTGAATAATTTCATCTGGGTTCCAACCACTCTTATACGTTTCATGTGTGTGTGTGTGTGTGTGTGTGTGTGTGTACATGATTACACAGACTGGGGGTATGGATCAAGTTGTAAGTGTAGTTTGCCTCACAAGACCCTAAATTTAATCCTCGGTACTGCCACAGGAGTGGGTACAGGAGTTAGTTCTAGATTTAATTCTATCATCCTAAAGTGCTCCAAAGAGAGGGTTCCAAGTTTTATAGACAGCAGGTCAATACTCATTTTACATAGAGTGTATTATCCCCATTTCACAGATTAAGAAACTGAGGCTTAGCTGGGTACCAGTGGCTCATGCCTATAATCCTACCTACTCAAAAGGCTGAGATCTGAGGATTCAGGTTCAGAGCTAGCCTCGGCAACAAAATTTATGAGATATTTAGTTCCAAAAATGCCAGAAGTAGCTAGGCGTCGGTGGCTCATAACTGTAATCCTAGCTACTCAGGAGGCTGAGATCTGAGGATCACAGTTCAAAGCCAGCCCTGGCATAAAAGTCAGTGAGACTCTTACCTCCAGTAAAACTCCAGAAAACCAGAAGTGGCGCTGTGTCTCAAATGATCGAGCACTCGCCTTGAGCTGAAGAGTTGAGGGACAGCACCCAGGCCCAGAGTTCAAGCCCCATGACCAACAAAATTTTAAAAAGCCAGAAGTAGAGCTCTGGCCCAAGTGGTAGACTGCTAGCCTAGCATTGAGCAAAAAAAGACACAGCACCCAGGGCCTGAGTTCAAGCCCCAGGACTGGCACAATTAAAAAATAACACATGAGGCTTAGGCTTTACAATTCTGTCTTCTCTCTCCTCAACATGCCTTTGGTGGCTCAGATTACCAGGAAAACAGCTTCTTGCTTTCAGGAAGCTTACAGTAGGGGCACACCATCCACTAACCCTAGCTCTTCAGTGAGCACTCAAACAAACCATAGAATTGTAAAATAGCACCTACACTGTACATAGAGAAAGCTGGCAGAGTGCACAGGATCCTGCGGGTGCTATATAAATGTCGTGGTGATGGAAATGAAGAAGACAGCTGTTAGCGCTGCAGTGCTCCTGTCGTGACCTCACTTCCAAGCCTAAGGCCCCATTTGTGAGGCTGCTTCTGACTCAGGCCAGTACTCCAGCTATTATTTCAGGGACGAAAGGAAGAGAGTGACTCATGGCAGCCTAGTAGAGCTCTTGGCTGGCCCCTACCAGCTGGAGAGAAGAGGCCCCAAGGCAAAGGGAAATCTGAGCCCACAGGGCCCAGCTGCTGGGCCTGTGCTTTTCATAGGCATCTTGATCATTAGCACTAGCCAAGCAGCCTGGGGAAAGTAAAGCCTAGGGCCTCTGGGGATCATGTCCCCAACTGAACTCAGGTGAAGAAGTTACTCCCCTGGTCTCATGCAGGTGAAAAGTGGGCAAATGTTTGCTACCAGGGCTATACTTCAACCTGCTCCAGCATAGGCGAGAACTCTGGCCTGTTTCTCTGACACCCAGACCTCCCATGGGTGCCTCAGGACTTCAAGTCATTTACCCATTTCCATGTGGTGCTCAGTTCCAGCTTTACAATAAGGAGGCCAGATACTAGTTGCAAAAATGGCCAAGTGCACAAACGTGGCATTGCATGGAACAGAACACAAGCAGCCACAGTCCCCTGAGGGGCCAAGTTCAATATCACAATGAAAGAAATACACATTCAAATAATCCAGATGACAAATTTATTGATGAACAAACAAAAAGGTAAAAAAAAACACAAGTTATCTGGATATGGGAAACCAGTTGTTCACACACAATGACAGTGAGTGTGTAAATCAGTAGTCTTTCTAGAAGGCCGTTCCAGAAATGTGTTGACCAAATGCCTGCACAGATCCTTTGATGGAGCAATTTCACTTCTAGGAATTTCAATGAAGGAAAGAACAAATATGCATTTCAGCATTGCATATGATAACAAAAAATTGCAAACAACTTAAATGAGTAACATGAGACTGGGTAAATAGATAAATACATGCTGATTCAACATTCAATGAGATACTACATAACCATTAAGATAGTATGATACAGAGTAGAATATTTACTGATGGGAGAGATATTCATGACACACTGTCTGGAGGACCAAACTAAAGCAGGTTACAAAGATTTCAAATCACAGCTTAGTATATAAAGAAAAGAAATGGACTATATGAATAGGAAAGACAAAAGTCTTGGAAAAAAATATATATATGAAAACAGTGCCTATCCTAAAAATACTACATATTTCAAACTTTTCCTTAATGCTTGGCTATATTTGCAAACAATTTTGTGATTATTTTAAAATAAGAATTAGGACTAGGTGATTTATAAAGTTCTTTCCATCACTGACATCTTGGGCATATTTGTCTAATATCTCAAGTGCCCAAGTGACTTCATACAAGCAGAATTTACTGGGGGCTTACCAATGCCTTGGGAGCATCAGCTTTTTCCCCACAGCTGCAACCCTCTGCATTCCTCTCTTCACAGTTGCTGCCCAGCTGTCTCCCCTGCCAGCCTGGGAGCTTCTGCTTGGCAAGGCCCAGCCGTACCCCTGTCTGTAGTTCATGTGCCCAGCCAAGAGCTGAGCAAAAGAACAGGCTTCCACACAGACATGTGGGCACAAAGATATAGATATAATTCTAGCTTCCAGAATCTTATGGACACAGGACTCACTAAAAGTGTCTAACAGGCTATGAAAATCAGGAGACAAAGCAGGGCAAGCCAAGCAGGAAGGCCTACTTGAAGAGAAAGCCATGCAGGACCGGTGGGCAAAGAAAGGCCCATCACCTAAGCAAAGGTGAAAATAGCCCAAAGTCCTTTGGAATACATGATTTAAACCTTTCCAAGAAACTTTCACAATCCCAATTCCACTAAATTTTCTGCCCTTCGGCCCTAGTGACTAGAAGTTAAGTCTCCTAAACACAGTTCTTTCACTAACACCGTGTTAGTCACCAAAGACAACAAAATCTTTTAGACAGAGACAGTCTATTTTCCCACCAGCGACCTCCCAATGGGAGGGATGGAGGAAGGAAGGGTCACAGGAGGGCTGTAGGGAAGAAGGGACTGCAGGAACAGATATATCACATGCAAACACAGCTCACCCCACACTTGGGCTTCCGCGGCACCACCAGCCCCTATTTGACAGATGGAGGAAGCAGGTTCCAGGAGTTAAAATGGCTTGCGGCAGGCTCACTCAGCTAGCGGGTGGGGAAAGCGACTCCACTCAGGCCTTCTGACTCCAAGTCCAGTGCTATTTCGAGGTAACACACAGGACCTGGAGTCAGGAGCCCTGGGTGGCTCTGTCACCCCCTGGCTGAGTGATCCTGCACAAGCCGATCACCCCTGGAAGCCTCTGGCTCCAACTGTAAAATGAGGAGGCACGAGATGGCCCGCCCAGGTCCTTTTTGGGCTCCGCTCTCAAAGCCTTCTAGGGGTGGCTACAAAGCTCGGCCTATCAATTACATTTCCCAAGTTGGGCTTTCAAAGATCACCAGAGCTTCCGCCTGTCACGTGGTTAGGTTAAGGGGGGGGGGGAAAGCAAACGTCCCAGATTAACTTTCACTACACAGCTTCTCCTGACACCTGATTACCCAATTGTCTAGTTTGCCTGGGTGAAATTGCCCCCGCGTAGCAGGCTAAGCTGGCGGCTCAAAGGACAAATAATTCATTACTGGTGGATCAAACAGTGTCCAAAAGAGACAATTCTCGATAGAAGCGTTTCTGAACGGCTCTCCCTGGCTATTTCCGGCCTCCCACGCAGGCGACCCCAGGCCACTAAAAAAGTGAAAGAAGGGGAGGGGGGGCACTGTCTTCCCAGGAGCCACTCTACCCTTCCCTCCCCAGCCCAGTCCCCGGGTCCCCAGGCGCTGCGCCCTGGCGTACCGGGGCGGGGACCTTCCCTGGGCGCTGACACCCGCGCCGGGCGTGTGACGGAGCCCGGCGACCTCGGCGGGAGCTCCACCGCAGTTTCGTCAGAGGTAAAGGTACGCGCCCGGCGCGCGCGGCGTGTGCACACGCCGACACCCGCGCGCGCAGCCCCGCAGCCCGCTCGTCCCACAGTGCCCCCCGCCTGGAGACGCACGATCCCCAGCCACCGGCTCCTCGGGCCTCGGCTGCGAGACCCTTGGAGCGCGCCCACCCCGCCCGCCCGCCACCGACCGCACGGCCCCGCGGCTCCCCGACGCAGAGGCGTCCGCAGTGGGTTCGGGGCGGCCGACTCCCGCGCGGGGCGGGCTTCCTCTCCGCGACACACCGCTACGCCGTGCCGTCCCGGCCGCCAGCCCTGAAGTCACCACCCGGAGTCTTCTCAGAGCTGCGCGGGAGGCTCGGGGCGGCGGCGTCCCCGGGCGAGCCGCGTCGCGCCGCAAGGAGTCGGCGTGCAAGCCTCTCCCCGCCCACCCGGTCTCATGACAGCTGCCGCCGCCCGGAGACGGGCAGGTCGAACGCGGAGCAAAGTTTCCCTCTCCCCTCCCACTCCCGGCCCCTCCGCCTCCCCCTCCCGCCCAGCGTTATGCAAAACGGGCCGGCACCCGCACTCCCAGTCCCCGTACCGATCGGCCCCCCGCACGCCCCGTGGGGTTCCGCCCCGCGGCTCCAGTCCGCACCCCGCCGCGGCCCCGCACCCGCGGTCTCCCCCTAGGCTCCGCCGCGTCCGCAGCCGGCCGGTGCCTCGCAGCCGGGCGCTCGGAGCGAAAGCTCGTAACTCCAGGGCCAAACTTTATGCTCGCAACAGGCGCAGGGTGGGGGAGATGGGGAGCGGGAGGGGGCGCACGCCCGGGGCCGGCGTTCCCCGTTAGGGCTCGTCCCGGCAGCACCCCCCTCCGGGTCTCCGAGCGACCGGCTTCCTCGCCCTCGCCTCCGTCCCCCGGCACACCAGAGCCACCTCTCCTGTCACGCGCGTGCGGCCGGCCGGGCTCCCGGCTCGGCCCGACCCCGGACGCCGCCTAGCCTTCCCTTCCCCCCGCGTCGTGGAGCGCGCGCCGGGGCCGCGCGCCGCAGGGGGACCCGGGCACCCCCGGATCGTCCTTCCGTCCCCAGCCTGCCTCGCTTTCCCCCTGGGGAGCTCCTCGGGAGAGCGAAACCAGGAAGGCGCTGCCTCCGCCGGGGACGTCCACGTGCCCCGCAAACCCCTCCGCCCCTAGCGGGCCGCTGGCTGGAAACTCGGGGCTGCGGGTGCCGGTGGGGAGCTGCGGGGGGCGACAGCATCGTTTGGGGGGGGGGTCGAGGAGACTCCGGGCATGGGGGGCAGGCGCCGGTCCCGCGGCCACAAGTCCACGTGAAAGTACGGCAGCAAGTACCCGGCGCTGAGGGCGCGCCTACAGCACCCAGGGCCAGCCTGAGGGCCCCCCACTCCTCGACGCCGCTCCGTCTCCCCCAAAACAAGCGCGGCACCCCCAGCTCTGCCCGCGGGGCAGCGCCGACTTCAGGTGGCCGCGGCTAGACCCTGCCCGGCGGCGCGGTGTCTCCAGGGCTGCGGCCGCGCTTCGGGGACCTCCGGCTCCCTCGCCCCGTCTCGGGGCGCAGCGCCAGGCACGCGTCAGGGGGGGCTCAGCAGCCTGGAACCCCGATCTCCCCCGCGTGCCCACCGCGGCGTCCCAACCTCCGCAACTGCGGCTGCAGCTCGGCAGCTCAGCCATCTCGGCACGCTGGCCCCGGGCCTGCGACCCCGACCGGCCGTACCTGCGTGTCTGCCAGATAGTTGAGGAAGAAGGAGGAGAGCTCCTCGTCCAGCAGCGCGCCGCAGTCGTTCCCCGCCATCTTCCAGCCGCGGCTGCAGCGTGCGGCGGAGTCAGCGCCGAGCCGGCCCGGGGGAGGGAGCGAGCGAGCGGGGAGGGAGGAGGGAGGAGGCGGCGGGGC